>NC_034414.1:27424296-27451746 GCF_002078875.1 Numida meleagris | reverse complement strand
GTCCGCCGCTGTCTGCTCTGGCGGCCTGAGGAGAAGGGGCACCCGGGAAGAGGCGCGGAGGAAGAGCCCCCCGAGGAGGCTGCGCCATGGTCCCGACTCTTCGCCGCCCCTGAGGAGGCGCGAGGGGCGGAAGGGCGGCGCGGTTGCCACGGTAATGGGCGGCGGAGGGCCGGGGCAGGTGGGGCGAGGCCGTCCCCGGGCGAGTTGAGGTGCCGCGGTGCTGCCCGGGGTGCCGCTGGGAAGGACGGGGCCGTGCGGGGAGTCGGGCAGGGCTTGGGAAGGGAGCCGATGCCCCGTGGGGAAGTTGGGAAGTGCCGCGCTCGGGCAGCAGCACTTCGTTCCCAGCGGCGCTGCGGCGGGTCGTGTGGCGGAGCGCCCGGAGCCTTCGTCCCCGCCGCTCTACGGGCATCGCCGCTCAGCCGCGCGGTGCAAGCGCAGAGGGATAGGCTGTAGGGCCAGCAGCAAGCTCCAGCTGTTTCCTGAGGAAAATGCAGGTTCTTCTGCGGGAAATGCAGGATTCCCACAGCCGCAGGGCATATCCACAAGCTTCAATCCCAGGGAAGCGTCCCACGGCCGCAAGGTACTTCCCTGGTATTGGAGCTTACGGAGGCGCGCCATCGGCGGTACTTTCTCGGCAGCTGATTGTGAGCACTTTCACTCGGCTGCCTTGTAAATCTGCTTAAATAGAGGTCAGATGTTGGGCTGTGGTTATGGACCCGGGGGTGTGGGGTACGAGCACAGAATAATAGCACTCGTTGCTCATGTGTGTGTAAGACGTTGCAGAAACTGCTTAGACCCAGCCAATATTGACTTATTTTTAGATGAGCTGTTCCTTTTTCTGGCAACTTGACTAATAGAATGCTTAATGGCAAATGTTCCCATTTCTTTCCTGCAAGTGTGGCCTCTGAATAGCCACAATTTACTTTTCACATTTTAAACTGTAGTGGTGATCAGAAACAAGTGAAGGAGGAGCAGTTACTGGCTGTGCATCTTGTGCTGAGGTTTATCAGCAATAGATGTTTAGAGACTGCTGTTCAACCTCCTTGACCAGGTCTTCTGGCTTCCTCCTACCACCCAGCCCTTGTAAGGAGAGGCACAGCAAGAAGCTGTGTGTGGTGGCTGATGGCTGCCTGCCTTCATTTCTTTCTAGTGGTGCTGGTGATGCAGGAGTACGAGTACACCTGTTTTAGTCAAAACAACACTTGCGGATGAGAGCAAAAGGTGTGTCCTTTTCAGGCAGTGCTTGCTTCCTTGCTAAGTGGTGATGAGGTGTTCTGGTGGAGCCCGTGGGTACAGCAAAAGTGAGCAGAGCACTGCTCATTCCTGAGATAACTGCATTGGTTAATGTTCATGAAGCAGGGACTGCCAGGGTCTGTCCCTGTGAGCAGCCAAAAGTGGGGAGAAGAGGAGAGGGCAGCCTTGTCCCAGCAGACTGCAGCAAACCAGTGGATGGCAGGGGAAGAGAAGAAGCTGTTGTGCGTGGAGTAGTAGAGTGACAAAATAGCTGCAGCTTCTTAATGCTGCTTGTTGATCTGTGGGAAAACTCCCGAATGTGCCGTGGCTCATGCTCCCTAACGGAATGCAGGGCTGTTGCTGGGCGGTTTTGCTCTCCCTGTAACATCGTGAGCCTCCAGCTTTTCAAGAATGAGGGATGGTGAACTCAAAGGCGCTAGCTTGAAATATCTTTGATTTCTCAATTAACACCTGCAGTTGTGAAGCGGCAGTAGGAGGAGGGCGAGCTGCCCCTCCCACGCCCAGTGCCACAGGGGAGCACTTCTGCCCTTACGAGCAGTTACAGCGCTCTGTGTGCTCGGTGCCTGACGCTGGTGGCATTTCTGCAAGCACACCTCGGCGCTGTAGAGGGCAGATTGTGTGAGCAGACAGGTCCACGTCACCGAGCAGCTCCGGAGTGCTTCAGAGGACAAATAATCCATCTAGCTCATGGAACTGACACGCTCCTGGTTCCTCATGGGACTTTTCTCTGACTGTTCATCGTTGCCTTAGTGAGAGAATTCATACCACGCTGTTGTAAGTATAAAGAAAACTCGGGTACTGTGGGATTATTATGTTTATTTGGAAAGGTGTTCCTTTGTGTCGGTCTTAGTGCTGTTGTCAAACAAGATGTGAGCTAGGGATCAGGTCCCTGTGTTGCTGCTGAAGATGCAGTAGTACTTTGAACCCTGAGTGCTTGCTGCTGTCTGCGCGTTAGGAAAAAGCTGACTGGGGGAAGGGCTGAGCTGGGTGGTCGTGTTTCGGAAGTGCTGAGGTGCCTGCTGCTGGAGGTGGACCTCTCCTGGGGGTTTCAGCAGCACCTGGGCAAGTCAGTCACTTGGTTCCTGTTGAGTTACACATCTGACTTCCTCAGGCTACAAAATTTCCTCTTTGCATCTTTGAGCACTCACACAGAATTAAACATTTGTATTCACATTCTGAACTAAGTTACTATGTTCCTATGTCTCTGATACTTTGTCTGCAGGTCTCTGCCTTCACTCCTAATCTTGTAACTTTCTGTGTAGTGACGGTGTTCTGTCCAAGCACTGCTCAAGTTGTGCCCTTGAAGGGGTGTTGTACACGGAGCTTCATGCTGGGACCATGAAGCAGCTTGGCAGTGAAGAGAAATAAGTGCTTTATTTCTTATTTTTCTGCCAGGAATCTTAAAGAGAGTTGCAAATACCATCCCAGTGGAAAGGAGTGTTGTCCACTGCACGTATAGTAACTGGCGCTGGTGGTGAGAGATTCACAGGGTATTTCACAGGTTAAAAGCTCCTTGGATTGATTAATATAGACCTACTGTTCTGTGGGGGCTGTGTGCTGAGCAAATGAAAACTAATGGCTGGAAAGCCAGGGTTTGTATCTTCAATTTATTGCTCAGTCATCTGTTATGCGAATGTGGGGAAGTCACTTAATTTTGTTGTGATTTAGTTTATCATTTTGTAAATGAAAATAGTATTCATTTCTGCCACAGAAGAGCAACTGGTTATAGATCATCCCTTCACTAGCATAACTGCAGTCCAGTATAGACACTTACTAGCTCAATTAAAGGAGCTGTCTTCACGGGAGCACTACAGTGTAACAGCAGTATAGTAAAGCATATTAGTATTTATAATGAACATAGCATATATTGCTATTTACAGTAGTCCAGTTTTGGCATTGTGGAGTTCAGGGCAGACAAACTGCTGCAGAGGGATTTGTAGGCTATGCTGAACCGTGTGGGTGTGTGAACTGGAGCCGGCTAATTCAGGAGTGCCTCAGATGCTTTTTACACTGCAATTACTGAAATGATTTGGACTTAATTTGCATCTGTAAAGGCTGTAAGTTGCTGAGATAAACAGCTGGGCAGAGAAATCATGGTATATTGCATAACGTCCTTCAAGTACATGGAATGCAACCAGAGCTGTTGCATGGTACCACAGCTTCAAGAGCACCTGTGCTTTTGGGTACCAGATTTCCCATTTTATTTGATTGCAGGGAACTGCAATTTTCCATCTTGAGAATGAACAACCAGCAAGAACTCAGCACGTTGGGGTGTTTTAAATGAAATTGTAGTGTCACTGATCAATGCAGGGATGAACTGGTTGTTACATCAACTTGTATTAGACTACTTGAAGGGAGTTTAATTTTAGCAAACTCCATTTGGCATGGGGAGTTTAAGTGGAGGGATTCTGAACTGGGTATCTAACAGGTTCTGGAGCCTAATTTTTTAATTTTAGTGTTTGATTTTCATGTTAGCCCATATTAGAGAACCCGTTAGGTTGCACTTCTCATTGTTTTCTTTTTAAATAAATTTATTTTGCTCTTTTCAACTTATTAGATACAGAGTAAACTAGAAAATGCAGTCCATTCCTAACCCCCCCCCCTCCTCCCCCCCCCATGAAGCAACTTACTGCATTTGCAATACATTTTTTCTGCGGAGCATGAAGTAGAAGGTACTTTGAGACAGTATATTTGATGGACCAACTTCTTTGTATGCCTTAACTGATCCAAGGAAGATGTTTTTTTCAGAAAGGGATTCCAATTGGAGAAGGGTATATTACCAGTGTAGTTACTCACCTCGTTTTCCCCAGGGAATGATTTTGACCAAAAAGTTGGCATTGTTGCAAAACAACAAAACAGCTTCAGCTCTTTCCTTTGCAGTTGCTCCACACAGACTGATAGCACTGTATAAATACTGCAGTTGTTTGGGATCACTGATTCAGATGGAGTTCAAAGTTGGACTACATCTTTCTCTTTGCATTTCTAAATTCATGTACTGCTGACACTTATTTCAGTTAAGTATTCAGCATATATTTGCTGTTACGTTCTCTGCAGCTATCCTTGGTAACAGCAAGTTGGCTCAGAGCCTTTCCAAGAGTCCTTGTGCTCACAGCAGTGTTTTATTGGAAGGTAAAGTGATGATAGGTGGGTACTGCACTTTGTTCTGAATTCTTTGGAAGGAAGGTGGATATACTGGAGCCAATTTCTTCCTGATCCATTAAATCAAAAATAAACCTGGTACATAGGTGCCAATTTTAACAATTGATTTTGTAAAGGGAAGCGTTTCCCTTGTTAACAAGTGATTCATAAGTCAATATTCAGTACCACCCATCCACATTGCACTTTTCCTTGTTGTCTGGCTCATCTTGTGTATCTGTCTATCAAATAAAAGAAAGCTCTGAAAATGGGAAATGTCTTCCTTTTAAGTCAGCAATACTTCTAGCGCATTTTGGGTGGACTCACCAGAAAACAGGTAGTGTGTATTTCTCTCTCTCTATGGATCTGATTAGGTGTCAGGGAATGTGGGACCTAGTCATTGGCAGATGCTGAGAAAGTTAAATTATCTTGACTTCTGCCCCTAGATTTATTGGATGTTATATCCAGTTGTAGACAATATTTTCAGCGTTCTAAATATCTAGAAATATCTGCAGCTTTAGAAATATGTGGAATCCAAATGGGGCATGGCTGCCTGGGGAGAAGTGAGAAAAATAATCATCTCCTGTGGTTTATCAAGAAGCAGGGTGATCTTCTGACAGGTAAATGAGACAGGCCATCTGTGGCTAATGCGACACCTTGAACATGTTGTCCTTTTACTGAAGGACATACATAACTGGGAACAACAACTAACTGTCGAGGAGTATGTACAGAAAATGGCTTCTTGTGTTACGCTATGCAGTGGGCTGAGTTTAAAAGCGCGACTTGTCAGTATGCGGGAGGCCAAGTGGTTTGGAGTGCCTACAATGTGTGACCTTGCCTGGGGAGCTGCTTCTGGTCTCTGTGACCTGGAGACATGATCATATCGTGTGTTGGTTTTTTTTTTTTTTCAGTTAATATTTTAAAAATGCGAGATACTTTTGCAGCGCACCAGGACAAGGTCATACCTCAGGTGACTTGGGATGTGGTGTCAGGGTGAGTGAAGTTGCAGACTTTTTTTGGAAACTGCTGCAGGGATAAGAAGTAGAGAGCCTAACCTCACGTGGGTCCTGCACACAATAATCGGTGTGGTGATGGGAGAAAGCTGCATGCCCACCTCTGTGCCTGGATACTGTCTTGGGGCTCTACAAAAGGAAGCCTGGGAGCAAGGCAGCAGCTAAGCAGTGCAGGTGGTCAGGAGCCTGGGGCTTGCTCCCTGCCCTTGTGGGTATGTCTACATTTCCATACAGTACAGGATGGTTTGTGCCAAGTTTTTTGCAGGAAACAAGTAGTCAGATATGTGGAAGGAGACTGCACCTTCAGGAGATGTCAGAGCATTAGAAATTGGCAGTTCTGGTCTCTGTCAGGATCACAGTTTCCATAAAAGGGAAGAAAAAGGGAGCAGTCCAGAACAGTGCCCTTCCTTCCTTCCTACTGCATCAGGTGTGCACCGTCTTTCTTCCTGCCTGTCATAGGGCAGGAGAAGTGCTGAGCCCCTGTGCCTTGGCTCAGAGCAACCTGAGCTCTGCGTCATGCAGGGGAGAATGAGGTTCTTTGGAATCTATGAATGTTCCTGGTATCAAACGAATTGCTTACTCATAAACAAAGAAGAAATCGTTCGGCCTCGAAATGGAACATTAAGTGCAGTTTCTGGAAGTGTTTATACTTTGTTCCTTAAAAACAGCATCAGAATGGCTATTGTTGATGGCACTGCAGTGCTTGGTGCTTGCAAAGAGGGGCAGAAAGTCTGGGGATGATCTTCCACTGGGAAACTATTTTCAGAATAACCTTGTTCACCTACAGATTGATGTCCAAAACAGTCATTAAAGGGATTTATATGGTCTTGGAGAACTGGACTTCACTGACCAGAGGCAGACCCCTTGGCTGTCCCTGCAGTCAGGGGAACAGTGCTGCGGCACCCAGAGGGGAACAAGGCACTTCAGTCTGTCACTGCTGGCTGTGGTCAGATCCTGGCACCTATGAACCTGTGTTTCACTTGTGTCCTCTTGAACATCTGTTCTGGGAGGGGAACATGCTTACAAAGCCTTCCTCTGCTGAGTGAGGTGGTCCGCGGGGCAGTGTGCAGCAGCAGCAGTTCCTGCTCCTTGCCAGTAAGGGTGTTGGTGAGGATGGCCGAGTCCTGACCTCACCTTCTGTCTTCCTTCCTTCCTTTTTTTCCTTCTTTCTTGGTTCAAATTAATCGTAGAATCTTTTGAGTTGGAAGGTAACCTTAAAGGTCATCTAGCCCAGCAGTGAACAAGGACACCCGCAGCTAGATCAGGGTGCTCAGGGCCTAGTCTAGCCTGACCTTGAGTGTCTCCAGGGATGGGGCTTCCACTACCTCTCTGGCTACTGATGGCAGTGCCTGTTGTGTTGGTTGTATTGCTTCCTGTTTGGAAAGTTGTTTCACTAGTCATACAGGTTTACCTTTGCAGCTCTCATCTCTGCTCTTCCTTCAGCTCCCTGAGCTATACCAGTTGCAGGCAGACTGCACAGCCCGGTGAGGTCCTGGGGATCCTCAGAGTGATGGATTCATTTTGGTGCGCAGGATGACTTCTACCATATACTTTGTGTTGTCCTCTAGTATGCATGACTTGCTTGGTACGCTTCATCTCTAGCTTAATGAAATGATACGCAACCAGGAGAAGAATGGAAATCTATAGGTTTCTTTCTTTTCAATGCAATTCTAGAGAGATTTTTGTAGTAACTCTTAAATATCAACTTAATATTAATGAGAGCTAACTGAATGCAGGTTAATGGGCTATTTTTTTCCTGTCTCCTCCCTCCTGTCACATCAGTAACATGTTTCAATATTAAAATCAAATAGATCAAACTAGATAGGTTTTTTTTTCCTGTTGGGTAATTATCAGTTCAGCAAGGTGTGTGGTTGTATGATTTCTCAGGCACGTGAAAGGCCATGTAGTCTAGATGTGTTTCACTTGTTAGAATGAAATTAGCTGGATGTTAATGACACAAAATTATTTTTATTCTATAGTTGTATGCTAAAGCTCCAAAGCTCTTATGATGTGACATAAGTACTACAAGCCAATTATAAGCTATCCTTGAAATATGTTAATTGCATAGCATGAAGATCATTTCCACTTGCTGTTACCTAAATTTATGTTTCAGCTGAGCAGTACTGATGGACATTTACATGGGGGATTCATGTATTAGATTTTGTTCTACAAGATTAAAGATTAGCATATTACTCAGGTAAACTATCTCATTTTACCTCAAATGTGCAAGAAATGTTTAGCACCTGCCGATTTTGCCTATCACATTCACAAATAATTTATTAAAATGCACAATCAGTCTAAATATGACCCTGTATTGATTTGTTAAACATAGATGATAAGTTCAAGAAATAGTTATTCTTGTAATTTCTGTAATTTCTGCGATGCATGTGGGTTCTTCTGCCTGTAAAAGTTTTCTTACAGCCTTCTTGTTTGCAGTAGTCAAGATAGTTTAGAGCATGAATGTGAAGCTCTTAATTTACTGCTTAGCTTTTATCTGGCAATAGTTATGCTTTAAAATGCAAAGGCTGGTGACTTTGGAATTTTGTTATTGTATAGAAGCTCTAAAGAAATGAGCTGTCTGGAGAAAAAAAGCCAAACCATTATTCTTTTGTGATACATGGGAGGCACGTTTCTTTACAACTTCTGGCTTTGGGGGTGGTTGGAGAAGCCTGATCAGGTAAGAGGGAGATGAAACTCACTGTGGTTAGGTTCCAGTCCAGTGTGATTGTTCCTCAGGAAATAGCAGAGCCATAACACAAAATAAAAGAAAAAACAAGTCTACAAGGGCCAAACGCATCCTTTCTTTTTAGTATTTGTGCCTCAGCATGTATTTACTTATTTATTTAGGAAGTTTTGGTTTAAAATTTCATAGGCTATCTTACCCACAAAGTTACAGACTACTGGTTTGCTCCCTGTGTGTTACAGAGAACTGTTAGCACAAATGATTTTCAAGTGTTATCGCTCTTGCTGCTGCAGAATCTGGATTACTGCAAGTGTGGCTATTGTCAGGAAAATAGCTGTGGGAAAATAGCATCTTTTTAAATTAAGAGTTGGAATTCATGGATTGTTAGATTTTTTTTAAATGTTTGTATTTTTCTTTGGAGTCATGGATTTGGCTTTAGATTGCTGTTTTGTGTGGATGTGTGCTGATATGTGTTAGCTGCTGGTAGTGTGGTGAACTGCCTGTAGGAGTGAGATGCTGACAGTGCTCTTCAGGTAATAACTGGAGACTGTGCCAGTACAGTCGTCTTTTTTTTTTTTTAAATAAATAAAATGTCTGTTTTCACCCTTTTCAGCCCTGCATAACAGAAATGTCTGTGTAAGAAGGAGCTGGATTCTCTTCTGGTTGATGCACTGCAAACATTTACTTAGGCTCAGAGGGAAGAGACTTCATTTTTTATTTTAACCTATTTCTCTGTATTGAGCATGTTAGGCTGGCAGAGAGGCAGATGCGGTGTAAAAATGTATTTTAATAATATCCCTTGAAAAATTTATGATATGACTCTTTCATGCTGTAATAAGGGATTTGTTTGTTTTTTTATTATTGCGTTACTGTGTGGTAGCACAGCTTTTTACAGTTTTGCAATGCAGTGGGCCAAAAAATATTTTAAAATTCTACCTGGAAATAAGAGAGGGTAGGAGAGAAATTCCTGCTCTCACTGGGATCATCATCAAGACTGAGTGAGTATTTTGTTCTTTCTGGCTTCTGGAGTCCATAGGTACTCCCCTGAGCAAACTGTATAGAGTGTTGCCAGACTTGATGTTGCTTGGACTATGGTATGTGCCCTCCTGGGGCTGTAATGAAAGCACTGGCAGGTCGCTCTGAGTCCATCAGGTGGCTGGAGATATTCTCAATGGAGTCATCACCTGTGTTAGCTGGATGCGGATGGGCAACCTAGAGGATAATAGCTCAAAGCTGTTTGCAGTTCTCATGGTCATCCTGTCTGTAGTACTGCTTTTTTAAAACGTAGAGTTGGGGATGCAGACAGGAAAAATAAACAGTCCAACCACCAAAACAGTACAATGGGTGCCAGGTTTTATTTCTGCCAAGTACACATAAATAAGATTGGACTTAAACTAAGTTCCTAGCTAACATTAATTTTCATTGTAGGGTAACAATCATAAAGGAATGTGCATATCTGAATGGAAAGACACCTTGTCATTTTTGAGATGCTTTCACGCAACTAAAGCTTGGGTTACAGTAAGAACTGAACTGAGTGAAGGCCAACAGGAGATGCTTGGTGCTGGTGGGAGGATCTTTCCCAAATTTGTCTTCTGACAACAGGTTCATTTGTATTCAGTACTTTTTGTAGGTATTCAGAGGTAGATAGTGGTTCCCTTGATGTCACTGTGAACAGTGTGACAGCCACTGCTGTGTGGTCTGTGAGGTCTTTTTGTTGCATTGTACTAGAGTAGATGTGCTGTGGTGGGAAGTACTCAAGTACCCAAAGAGATGAAGTCGCTGACAGTCTAACAACAGCACCATGATTTGAAGTGTGGACGTTCAGAGTGAATAGTGCAGAGCGAAGCACAGCTAAATAATGCTGCTGAGGGCTTTTTGACTGGAAATTGGAAAACTGTTGTTTAAAGAGCATTGCTCAGTTAAAAGTTAATTCCAGTTGTTTTCTTTTAAAGTATGTGTATATGATCTCAGATGTAATGTAAGGAGTGAACATGGTCTTCACGTACTCCAGGAGAAGCTGAAACTTGGGTGATGTGATGGATGCTCTTGATTCTGCTTTTGCTTGTCTTTGCTTTAGGGAAGGTGCATAAAATCTCTGCTGAGCTTCTGCTTTGTTAAATTGGCTGATGATACATAGGTCCCAATTGTTTAGCACCTTGAAATCAAGGCTAAGTAACACTGTGAAAGCACAATAGTGTAAATCATTCAAAGTGCTACAATTTTAAAATGCTTTACTCTTCACTGTTTGTGCTACATATATATATTTAATCTAGTCATTATATTTAGAGTTTATTCCACTTCCTTTTTAGCTCATGGCCTGGCACAACAGTGCAATGCTTGTGCTTCTGGAAAGTATAGGATGGAAGTTGAGTATGATTTAGAAATCTTTAATGTGAGTAATATTTAAAGGATATCAATGAATTTTAAAATAACATCTAAAGTGACTTGAGCGTGTGTTTGAAAGGTGATATACATAGTTTGATTGAAGTTAGAACTGGATTACTGAGTTTAAATTGGCATGTACAAGTATATATGCATTTCTGTCTATCTCATTTGTGTATGTACATACTTAATGAAGGAAATAAAGGTATCTGAATTAACATAGGTTATCCTTGGCATCTGTTATGTCTTTTTCATGGAGTGTATCTCTCTTTAGTGGAGCTATCCCACCAGCCTTCTTCTATGGGCCCTCTGCTCAGCCCTCAGGGCCCCAGCTTGCCCCAGCCTGCTGTCCAGAACATGGTTCCCCCCATATTGTCCTTGTCCATCTGTTTGGGAGACTGTCACCCACCCTCACCATGTTTCCCACAGCTATAACGTGCTGGAAAGTATGCTAATAATAGCAGAATAGTACAATCCTAGGCTGCAGCAAATGAAAACAAGCCCAGCTGCAGCAGTTATGGACATATAAACAAAGGAAGAAAAGCTGCTAACCTGTAGAAGATCTCTGCTAGGCAGGGATCTCCAGAGAGTTGCCCTTGCCTCCCCCTGCCAACCCTTAAATGAGGTCTGGGAAGGGGTGGATCCTGGTGCCAGCCCTTCTGGTCACTCAGGTGCATTGCTTGCACCTGAGCTCCCCTGGGTTGGCCCTGCTTTCCCACCAGGTGCTCAATCACTGGTTCAGGCTGTGACTTAGCATTTCTGCTACAGCAGCCCATTGACTTCTCCTGTTCCTACAGCCACAGCGACGAGAGGGAAACATGGCCCAAGCACCTGATGACCCCAGCAGTGCGGAAGCTGGGGACCCTGAGGAGAGCTCCCCAAACATGATCGTCTACAGGAAGGTAAGACTGGAGCTGCTTACAAAAGCCTGCTCCTAGCTGGCTTTTGGTTTGTGGAGGGATCTCTGTCCCTTCTGAAGTCAGAAATATGTTCCTGTCTGCTTGGGTACATATTCAAGATAATTTTTCAGGGAAATAGGTGTTTTAAACTATTGCGTTTGAAGGCTTGGTAGTATTGTTCTGTTCAGTGGAAGCATTTATACTGGTTAGTTTGAAATACTTGATAACAGATTTATAATTATGTAACTTGGGAGGTATCATTTCTTGTAAAGAGTTGTGACGTAATTTTATTCAGGTATTGTCTGAGTTTACTGAATGTAGCTATAATAATTCTATATACCTTCCAAGCTTTATCATAGTACACATGAAATGTCTAGCATGCAACAATCTTCTCACACATTTTTTCTATTTTTCATTTTGTGAGTTTTTTTGTTACATAATTTATGGCTTGATTCTCTGCAGGTACATGTTATTACTTCCTGTTGCACTGCTTAAATTAAAAGAAAAATGCTAGTGAAAAATGACTTAGTGGTAAAATAACACGAGTGCATGATGTGAAAAACACTTTTTTCACTATGATGAAATGTCTTATTCTGAATTACTTTGGAGGTGGTACTAAAGCTGAAGGAGAACAACCTATTTGCTAGGATATTGTTTTCCTCTGGGATAGGCTTATATATTGTCTATGATATTTGACTGTGTAATTTGATGAAGTCTTGTCAAAATTTTTTATTCAGCCAGCAAAATATTTCTTATGAAGCATGTGAAACGAAGCGCTGTGTAGTTCTGACAAAAATATAATGTCTCTTGCATGGCTCAAATAAGCCACCATTCTGGTAACTTGAGAGCTACAGTGTTAGCTTGTGTAGTACAATTATGGGTAAAAAATATTTTTTCACTCACTTCTACACCTTGGAAAATAGCTGTAGATAATTAAAACGTGTTGGGTGTACATCATACTGTTTTCTGCTTGAGTGACTGTAATCTTGATGACTTTCATACTCTGAGAAAATAGTTTGTTTCATAGAGAGCATAAGTTGTTTGAAGTGTTACTTTTTGATAACCGTGATTTTGGTTTAGTTGCTGCATATTTGGTTTGGAATCTGGAATTGTTAACATGGGAATATTTTCTGGGTAATGTGTAGGCTTGTTTGTTTTGAATGTGTTATGAACACACTTCGACTGCTAATTTGGAAGCAGCAGTATCTGGTTAGTCAGATTGTCTTCTAGAACCTGTTTGCTGAGAGGTCCGACACCAGCAGATGGAGGCAGATCTGGGATAGGAAGGAACTTTCTGGTTGTGTGATCAACAAATAGGGCATTAAAGCTGTCCTTCTACAGAGAATCCATTTATCTATTCTTGGAAATGGAATTTATTTTGTTTGAATATATCTCACTTTCTTTTTATCTCACAGCATTTCTGCTTAAGGATTTCTTCGTTTCCTTGCCTACTATTGTTTCATTATTGTCACTGTAGAATAAGTTTTGTGAGTTCTGTGGTACTGACGGAGCGGAACGTACTCGTTCTGATTCATCTCTGCATGCTGGTGTTCCTCAGGTGATAGTATTATCAGCCCTTCATAATGAAGTCATACGTCAAAATACATTGCTATCTTTTAGGATATCATGCCTCGCACATTGTTCAGTAGTACGGTATTCAATATTTAGCAAATGTACATCTGTAAGGTTTTTGTTCTGTTTGTTCTTATTGAGGGTTTTTATTGTTTTTGGACAAAGTTAACTTCTATTGGTTATAGACTTTCTAAGCTTAATTTATTGTTGGTTATTAGTTATGTATTGTGCATCAATTATGTGTTTCTAAGTGTTGAGAAATCATATGCACAATCTGGGCCAAGATTCCATTCTTTTGATTATCTCTCCCCTCTGCAAATGAATGTTTAGCTCTTCATCTCTAATTTCCTTCTAGATGACTTGATTGCCAGTAATGAATGAGAAAAACACTGCACTGGACTCCCTGAAATGCAGAACAGTCTGCCTGTGTACCACACTGTTCAGAGTTGGTGTTAGTTGAGTCATACAAAAAAGAAGAAAAGATTTGCTTCTTGTAATAGGAAACCTGAGGTGCAATTTATTTTTGATACCCCTGAGGAGGAAGAAATAAGGGTCTTCAACAACAAGACCACAGCAATTTCTGCTGACAACTATTCCATTGTTTGCTATAGCTGTCATTCTTGCAGTTCTTTAGGGGGTGTAAGGTAGAGGACGGTGGAGGGAGAAGCCCTGTGTGTACAAACTCAGGTTGTTCATGCTTTCTTTACTGAGTCTCAGTTAGGTCTATTTGAAACTCAAAAGCCACCAGAGGGTTCATGGTATCCTGCCTTTGTTTATAATCACTGGTGAGAGGTATGTTTATCTAAAGGACAAATCAGACCTTATGTGATAGTGAGGGTCCCTTTGGAGCAAAATCTATTTTGTTTATGGAGAAAAGCCTAGAAATGACTGTTCTCTTTACTTGGATACAAAAAGCTAAGTGAGATGAGTTTTGGCCATGCAGAACGAAATAAACTAATTTGTTTTGACTCAAATTTGTTTGTGATATTCTCTATGGACTTCTGCAGGCAAACTGATTCTAACTACTTTGATTGCTAGAGCAGATGGTCTCAATGAGACATCTTATTTTCTTCTACCTTCAGGGTTAACCTTTTGGGGGCTGATACTTACGAAATTGTGAGGCATGTTATTTTTGAAGCCAAAATGCTTCATGTTTCCCTGCTGTTCTGGAAGACATCTGTGTGTAAGTTACATAATGCAGGTGCACTCATTAAGTATATTGGGGTGTGATTTGCCTCACCTTCAGTTTGTTAAGATGAATTGTACCCTAAACTATGCGAGCTGTATTGAGTAGGTCCCCACTGATTTTAATGGATACCTGACATCTAGCTGATGGGTGGTTATGTCAGGTGTAGACATTTATAATTAAGTAAGCTGCATCCTGATCTCATGATTTGGGCTCTCTCTCATCTTTCTGTATGTCTCAGTACATAGCCCTGAGCCCCAAGCTACTCATGGGCTGTTATGGGTAGCACTGTTGTACTGTAGGGGCCGGCTGTCCTTCATCTTCTTGCGTGGCATTTTGATATCCAGTGAAAATAAGGGTGCTGCAGACCTTCCGTTACCATTTAAAAATGGTGTGTTTAAAAAGCCAGAGCCATGTTTTCCTTGGTCTGGTCACATCTGGAAGCGATGCTGGTGTTGTGTTTGGGGTTATTACTGGAGGAGTGGTAGGCAAAACTTAGAGTCTTTGAAGCATATTAACAAGGGAGCAGGTAACCTTCGTGCACAAGGTCTTCTTCGGAAGTGAGTGACATTCCTGTCCTCAGTGCAGTCTGTAAGCACTGTATAGGTGCTGCAGCACAGAAGGAAAAAGGTGCAGTGAGAAACCAGTAAGAGGAGAAAGATGCACTCCAAGCAAACAGTAACAGAAAATACCAATTTGTTTTAAACACCTGCCACTATTCTTTGACACTTATTCCCCTCCCTTGTTTCCTGTCCTTGCTTCCAAGCTTGGTTCATTCTGTCTCGGGAGTGCTTTTGCTCATTGTTCTAATATTTCAGGACCTGAAAGTTCACCTGCAGACTGTATGAAAGAGCAAACTGCTCACGGATGCATTTTGGCATCAGACCTACTTAGGTTACTCTAGTGGTGAACTACTACTACTACTACTACAAAAAAAAACTTGGCAGATAGAATCTTCTTAGAGAAAAGATGTTGTGTTGCTGAAATCAGGGAAAGAAAAGTCAAAATACTTAGGGATTGACTAAAAAGGAACTGAAAATACCAGTAAGGAAGATTTATTTAGAAGTGCCTGTGGGCAAGAAGGATGAAAATACAGAAATGAAGTGGGGAAGAGTTCATAAACATTATTGTTGGAATTATTTAGAGGCACTCTGATCACGTATGCTCTGAGGGATTTCAAAGTCTGTAATCAAAGAAATGACCTAGATTATTTGATGGTACGTTTCCATCTCTGCAGCTACATTTTGCCATATGCATGTGGTCAGCAGTTAGTGAGTTAACTTCTATATTTTATTGTTGCTCATAATCAATCTTTTAAACAAGCAGAAAAATCTAATTTCCAAAGGCAATTACTGCTCTAAGTAAATGTAATAGAAACTTGCAGCTGCCAGAAGATGCTTTCAGAAGAAAATCTGGGTTGGGTGCTACCTTCAGTATTTGCCAGCCCTATCCTCCTTATAAATGCTTGTGTAAGATCTGACTGATAACCATGTAAAAAAGAAAGCAACCTTCCATTAGCAGCTTTTCTCCAGGCAGCTCCCCGTATTCCAGTTGTAGTGAGTATCTGGAGTGCTGATGTGAGAATGGGTCCGAGGTGGTGATGGAGAGGGAAAAGGAAGAGTAGGCGCTTCTGAAGACAGAGAGGAGAGTCGAGGCGGAGAGATGTATGCATGCAAGAAATGTGTGGACCAAAAGTCAGAAAGATGAGAGGAAGAAGCTTTTGTTAAAATTAGCATTTTACATTAAAAAACAGAATGGGGATCTAGTCAGAAGACAGAGACTACTATTTGCTCTTAAATTGCACTAAATATCATGCAAAAGTCTATCTTAACAGACTACTGTCCAAACAATCAAGAGCGAAGAAAATGAGAGGAGGTTAGTCCAAATGATGACTTGGCAGCAAAGGAAGAAAAAGCCGCTATGCGTGAAAACGAGATGGTATCCAAGCAGATAACATTTATGCATTAATAAAGGAAAGAAGTCTGCATCTTTTTCAGGTTTTCTTATTCAAGTTTCCCGAGTCTTTCAAGATTTCATAGTGTTCTAGGGAGAGACTTGCATCTTCGAGTACCACTGGATTCATTATTTGTAAATGTTTATACGCTTTTCTCAGAGCAGAACTTTTGTTTACATCAGATGTTGGAAAAACATCCTCCCTCCTAGGAAATATCCTAAAATATATATGACTAAAAGACATTTAAAGTGCTCGATACTTCTGTCATTCTTTTTATTTGTCTCTAGAGTTATATTTTCAGGAATTGCAGCTTGATATTTATATGTGAAATCTGAGATTCTCACCTACTAGCTTCTGTTTTATAACTGGCTCTTTAAAACAAAAATCATAAAATCACAATAAAAATGCTCGAGTTGATAGTACTGCAGACTTGCACTCTTCAAATTTTACACAATGATTTCTCTGTGTTGATGGTAGATATTAGTTTATGACATTTTAATCCATTTTGCTTGTGACAGATTTTCTCACATTTCCTAATCTCTACCCTGTTTTCATATTAAAAGAATAACTTGGGATTAAACTGGGGTTGAATATGAGAGTACGTATCAGTACTTCAAGAATAGAAATACATCATTTTTGGTGTCTTAGAAAACATGACATGGTTGTAGAGGATGGGCTGGGAAGAAGCAGTGTAGTTAGCTGAGCAAAACTAAGTGAGATAGGAGACATAATTACTCTGCAAGAGTGCTCTGTGGGAGGAATGTCAGGCAGGAAGAAGACTTAACTAAGTAGAGGACAGTACACGCACATGTGCAGTTTTTAATAAATTTATGATGAATAAAATTGACCTGGGAATTAAAGTGGTTCCTAATTCTAAGTAAAGCAGAGCTCTGCATCAGCCACTGCATGGAGTAATATGGCCAAGGAAGCTATTTGTTTTTAGGATATATATTGATACATTTTTGGATGGACTATGTGACTTTTTTCCTTGCAAAAGTAGAGAATGGCATACAGTGAACCAGGAAGTCATTCTGACTTTGGTTGTACCTTCCTCAGTTTATCTTGAATGAGAACTAAGATACCTGCAAACGTGTTTTATTCATCCAATAGTAAATAATTTGTGCTGCTGAAGTGTGACACGTAGGTGCCCTTGAACAGTACTAGTGCCACTGACCTTGACTGTAGCTTTCGGGTATCTTGGGGTAGAGCTGGGGACTGGGAAGTCTGATTTTTGCATCCATTAGGTGTGTACAAATGATCGGTTGTCTAAAGCATTAGTGCAAAGTCATGAGAAGTTAGAGTTCGGAGGACTTTAGAAGCTGATATGCTTTGTTATTTACACACAAATAAAGAGGTCATCTAAGTGCAGAAATGTGCTTGTAGTCAGGTGGAGGTGACTCTCCTACACGGAGGTCTTGTGGTTTGTTCCTTCTGTCCATTTTTTATTCTGTTGTAATGGCTGAGACTTAGCTGACTATCCAATGGAGCAGGTAGTGTGCAAAGTTCAAAATATGAAAATGCATGCAATGTGGTAGGTAGACCCTCTAATTATTTGCTTGTTTCTCTTTTCACATATACCTGTGCCTACATAGATGCATTTACATGCCTTTGAAATAATGAAGATGAACAGGTAACCTTTATATTTCTCTTGGCTATATTGGTTAACCTAATAGAGGATATATAACTTCCATAAGTCTGTGGGTCCCAATGAGATGCATCCCAGAGTCCTGAGGGAATTGGCTGATGTAGCCGCCAAGCCACTCTCAATGAAGGAACTGGTTGAGAGAATGTACCCAGAGAGTTGTGGTCTATGACTCAATGTCCAGATGGAGATCAGTGACAAGTGGTGCTCCTCAGTGGTCTGTAGTGGGGCTAGCGCTCTTTAACATCTTCATCAATGACACTGACAGTGGAATCGAGTGCGCCCTCAGCAAGATTGTGGATGACGCTGAGCTGTGTGATGCAGTTGACACACCTGAGGGACAGGATGCCATCCAAAGAGACCTGGACAGTCTTGAGCAGTGGGCCCAGGAGAACTTCCTGAGATTTAACAAAGCTAAGTACAAGATCTTGCACCTAGGTTGTGGCAACCCTCCTATCAGTACAAGCTGGAGGATGTAAGGACAGAGTACAGCCCTGCCAAAAAAGAATTTGGAGTACTGGTGGGTGGCAAGCTGGACGTGAGCTAGCAATGAGCTCTTGCAGCCCAGAAAGCCAACCATATACTGGGCTGCATCCGAAGCAGTGCTGCTAGCAGGTCAAGGGAGGTGATCCTGCCCCTCTGCTCTGCTATGGTGAGACCTCACCTGGAGTACTGCATCCAGATGTGGAATCCTCAGAACAGGAGAGATGTGGACCTGTTAAAATGCATCCAGAGGAGGGCTATAGTGCCTGTTGTGATAGGACAAGGGGAAATGATTTCAAACTAAGAGAAGGGAGATTTAGAATGGGCATAAGATTTTTACGGTAAGGGTGGTGAGGCTCTGGCACAGGTTGCCTAGAGAGATGGTGGATACCCTGTCCGTGGTGACACTCAGGTCAGTCTGGAGGGGCCCTGAGCACCATGATCTAGCTGTGGGTGTCCCTGTTCATTTCAGGGGAGTTGGGCTAGATGGCCTTTAATTGTCCCTTCCAACTCAAACAATTCTATGATATATCCCATATGCTTTATAAATCTCTCCATTCTATTCATGCTTGGGCAAAATAATGCTTGTTGGAATTTTACCCACATGAATCTGTCTTTATGTTCTTGGAAAAACCTTAGCTCTAGCATATTGTGCCTGTCTTATAATTAGAGATTTTTGTGATAAGTATGTAGCCATTTTTAAGTTTTTTGTAAGTTTCTCCATATTTTGTTAGTTGTTTTACTGAAATTTGTTTATTTAGCTTTCTTTCTCTGTTCCTTTTTGTAACTGAAACAGACTGTCTCTTGCACCCGTCAGAGCCTAATTACCGTGATCTATTACTTTAGCTGTTCTTGGAGGCAGGAAAAAGATGAGCTGGGACCAAAAGCTATGACAACTTCAAAGTGTATTTTTAGCAAAGCAATGAGTGCAATTTTAGAACACAGATAAAAAGGGAAGGTTCAGCTAGAGGGTAAGATTATGCTGTTGTAGCTGTAGTATGAATTCAGTGCCTTGCGTTTTTGGAAAAGGTTCCCTTCTGTCTCTTTCCAGTGTCTTTCTCTTGTTGTCAGCTTCCTAAGTTATAGTCTTGGAATGTTTTCATTTTGTTTGATTTATTTTTTGCACGTTGTTTTGGGCAAGATGCTAAATAAGATTTCTTTCTGCCTACAGCATTATTTTAGCCAGGGAATTGTTTAATTTATTAAGAACAAAACAAAATAGAAAGTTGTGTTGGAGAGACTGCACAGTTTGACAGTGTAAAAGTTTTCCACTATGATCAACTTTACAATAGAAACCTCCAGAAATGAAAATGGGTCTTCAGCACAGTCAATTGTCATCCTGTTTGTGACCAGAACACAAACGGTGTGGCCCCTAAGTCAAAGAAAATCAAAATCCAAAGTTTCTGTGTAAGTTTGGTGTGGTGGAGCTGTGTACTTGTACTTCTGTAACTAACACAGCCAGTCTTCTATTCCAGACTGTTACATAAGGTAGTATCTTAAAGTGCGCTCACTGTATGTATGTGGCATGGCTGCATGCTGTTCAAGTTTTTGCTGAGCTGAGTGCAAGTTTTTGTTAGCCATTAGGCAAAGGTCGCAGTGTTGCTAATGAAATGGTACAGTGTGAGCAATCCACATCTTGATAGTTGTAGCCATGCCAAGGAGGCACATGTATTCCTTGTTTATTTTTTTTTCCTGTCTCCTACGCCTCTTACTACTGCTTATTATTCTACTCTCATTTTTAGTTTCTGTTTCCCTTTCTTCTGTGTCATTCTGAGGACTTCTTCCTTTTTATTCTCATCAGGGAAAAACTACTCATTTAAGGCAGTTTAAATCAAATCGGGACTGAAGATGTTTGTTTATTAGAGACATAGTTAGCCAGCAATCAGTGAACTGTATCAGGAAGATCGATATCAGCAATACAGTGAATAATCCACAGTACCAGACACCTGCACAATGCTGATGTTCAGTCGCAGCTTCATCAACACCCATTTATAGCTGAGCCCCTGAAGTAGCACTCACACACAAACCCATGTGCCCCCCACATCCCCAGATGTGAAGGTGATGTGGCACCCTTTCCCCACAGGGAGATGCCTCCCATGCTGTGGGGGTTCCTCTGTTGCTCCCAGCACCCTGTCCCACGTGATGGGAGACCCCTCCCAGTGGCAGGATGCTCAGAGTTAGGGGTCCCTGTGTCGCACCCTGGGGGGCTCTGCCCACCTTAAAATACATTCAATGCAATTGTTGCTAGTTGTTGTGTTATTTCAAGAAAAAAGAATTAAATATGAAATTCTAAATCAGGGAGCAACCGTATTAACAGTGTTATGGCACATACCAAGGAGGGAAAAAGTAGAGCTACAGCAGGAGACTTCCCTAGCTGACTGTAAAATATGGTATGCATGTATATATGTGTGTGTAGATGCGTACTTTGGTCATCCATGTCTTGATGCCCACCTGCCATTCAAATTGTAAGGACTAAAAGAAGTGAGGAAATTTTTCCACTTTACTCTGCTTCTGCCTTTGGAATTTGTGATTAAATTCATGAGAACTGTAATGGAGGAGGGAAAAAAAGCAGTCCATCTTTCTTCACTTGTTGAATTGCATGATTTCTCTCTACTTACTGTGTTAATTATTATTTTTCATTGTTGTTGTTTCCCTTTAAGAAACCTTTCATAATCACTGGATTTTACCATATCTCTGTTGACTGTTGTGGTTCTGCTGACACTCTGGCGGCTCTTGGCTCTGCAGAAATCCCAGCTTTCACTTGCTGTGTCCTCAGCCTGAGCAGTGATATTGTTACTTTGGTGTCCCTTCTAGAGCAGATTATCTTGTGAAGGAGAGCTCCCACTCCAGCTCATTCCAGGAGACAGCTTCTGCCTGTTTCAAAAGCAGTCTTGAGCCATAATATTAAGACAGAGGAGAAGAGAGTTTGGATGGAAGTGCATGAAATCCCCACAAAAAAAGCTTTTGTATATGTGTGATATAACTTCAGCTAAACCTTTCTTCTATCCTGATTACTAAAATATCATTTCAGAGGATTACAGATTTCTTTGACAAGGCTCTGAGATAAAGTTTGAGTGGGAGGATTCGTTTCAATAAATAGAAGTATGTGTGCAGGACCATGAAAGTATGCAAATGCAGTTCCATTTAAAAACTCAAGTTTTACATCCTAAGACATTTTGAAGGACTTTTTTTTTTCATGAAAACCTGTTGAACCGTGTTCAAGGGGAAGCAATTCTATTCTTTTTTCCTTTGTCATTGTATCTCCTTTTTCCTTGCTTCTCTCTTCCCAAAGCAGAAGAAAATCAAAATTAATCACTAACTGCTGGACACTGCAATGCATGAGTCTGCTTAACAGGGAACTGTACTCTTGTGAGTATACTGAGTGTATTAGCCCAAAGGCTATGCATTTTTCTGAGTGGGGGAAACTGAGCTAAGGCACTTGTTTGTGTCTCCCCACTCTGTTTTCTTTTTTTTCTTACTTTAAAACACTTCATTAATACTATCTCACTCTTAATTATATTTGGGACCAATAATTCTGAAGATAAATTGATGCATGTTTGTGACATACAAAGGAAGTGACAAAATACATAATCTTTTCGATTGCTTTAACTGAGAGTAGAATGAATGGAAAAGGTACTAAGAAGTATTTAATCAAGAACATGCTAACAAATTATTCAGATCTCTTTCCTGTTTGAGAGAGAAAGCAAGATGATGCCAACTTGGTTATATCTACATTTTCGTAAAATCACAGTTCTGTGAGATTGTAGTTAATTAGAAATGGTTCTACAGTTATGTTTTTATGTCTAGATATAAATGTTTTTTTTCTTGCATACCTAGTGCTTGAGGAATCACTTCTATTCTTGTTCTCTACCAGTTACTTTCCGTTGCAATTTTTCACCATTTGATACAAATAGGTTTGGAATCTACTGCATATTAAGCATTCTAATCTCTGAGTCTGCTACCATTTAGCGTGTTTTTTTTTCCCCCTCATCTCTTGCATTTGTTGTGGATTTCAGTCAGAAAACCTGGAACTGGAGGACTGTGAAGGCTTAATGGCCTCTGTGCTTGCTAGCACAGTTCTCTGCTAGTTGGCATGACCATAGCTGCAGGAGATGTGCCCCAAACAAAGAGAATATTTTGTTCACTAATGCTGTAACTAGATGTCTTTCCCCATTAGTAAATACACACAATTTTGTTAAGCATGGGCTTGTAGCTGTGTACAAATTGGCTCATTCAATAACTTGCACAAAATGTCACATAAATTTTGGCAGCAGTGGGTTCTTGTCACTTGCACTGCCCCCCGCTGTGTTCTTGATAGTAAAATTAACTGGAGTTCTGTTAATTATATTTTTTCCATGCCTGGAAGAACACAGCTAAAATAATGGTGCTACTGCTGGCTGTTTGTATGCAGAAATAGTTCAGCCATTGGCTTGTGTCTGGGAAGTTATCTGTGCAAAAATAGTGGCTAAACCCACATCATACATATATTTATAAGTGAAAGCATCTGTTTTTTGGAAACATGGAGTCTTTGTGATTTCACCTCAGTCCTGCTACCAGGAAAGGTGACCAACTTCAATACTGACTTTTCTGAAAGTATTTTAGACTGAAAAACATTTAAAATGTGTGAAACTATAACAACTTTTCCTTTCTGCATGTAAACAAGAAATTTCTAATTTATTTAACAGCAGTAAAAACAATATTTACAATGTTGATCCAGCCTTTAGGATCAATAGTACTCACTTCCTCCCATGTGAGAGATTTTTGGGAGTTTTAGGGAATGTAGGGAAGACCTCTACTCAAACTTGTACAAAATTAAGACAACTTAAAAGCTTTGTCACAGTGGTCTATGCTACACTGTTCATTTCAGGGGTGTGTGTCTGACTTTCTTGGCTGTTTGCGGAAAACATGGAGGATTGGAGGAGAATGCACTGAAAGTAGGTAGAAAGACAGTTGGTTAGCAAACTGGAAGGATGAGAGAAGTAAGACTTGAAAATGGTCTTTAAAAAATGGCACCTGCTGACCTAGAATGGCAAGAAAGATTTAGAAGTGCTTAAAGGAATCTTCAGTGTCTGCCTCCACTTAATGGGTTGCATGCAAGCTCCAGTTGTAGCCTGTTGTCCATAGTTGCATAACCCTGATTTATTGGAGAACATGAGGGCACAGAGTAAACCTCTGAGATGAGGTAAAGGCACACAGAGGCTATGTGCTCCAATCCACTTTGCAATTTCTTGACGAACTTTTTTTCCAAAGGCCTTTCTTTTGTCAACCTTGCCGTTCTTGTGGTGTAGCTGTCTTAAAATGATGGACGTGAAGGGTGGGCACCCCTTAGGCCCTGGTCCTCTCAGTGACCCTCAGGCCAGCTGCCAGTGATGTGTAGTTTGTGGGGAGACTGCTTCACTTCACTGATTGTGATGCATTTGTTTAAACTAGTGAGGAAAGACTCAGTGACCAGAGAGACCATTTAAATGCGTCAGGTTGCAGAGAGCTCTCCAGAGGCATTCAGGGACAAGCAGCTGAGATTAAATTCTTTCTAAATGAATTACAGAAATGTGCAGGAAGGAATAAACTGGCTCTATTATTTTAATTCATTTCTCCCTAGCGTCTTAATTTCTTCTCTGGTACTTGGCACTCTTGTTACAGCCATTGACCACCTTTCTCTAAGTGGATAGGAGAAGTAAATGCTAGGAATCTGGCTAACAGAGAGTGGAGAGAGGCTGTAAGGTAAAAAGGCTGCTTTAGCTTCTAGGCTTACATCTCACACCCAGACTTGTGTCCAAAGCACAAGGAAACAATGACAGCTTGTCACCTGCTTGTGGCCTGTTGGAAGTCATTTCATTATTGTTCATTTTGTAGCAGATAGAAACCCCTGGCAGAACCATGTCCCTGATGAGCTGAATTAAGAGGGGAGACCAGAGAGCCAGCAGCATCCTTGGTTTTGTAAAGGACTTTTCTGGAAAGACAAAATGAAACCAAACCAAAAGAGATATTCTGTTGAAAGCTTGAATTTAAAGTAATATTTTTTTCTAACTAGTTTCAGCAGTAAAGCATTTTGCAGTTTTGAGTACTTTCCTTTGTGTGGTGCCTTTGAAATAAGAGAGCTGAAACACTGCAGTAGCATGAAATGAGATGTCCAGAAAATATCAGTCTTGGCTCTGGTGGTCATGGTTTTCATATCAGTGGGGCAGTCTTATCCTGTGGGAAACGACCAGATTATATGAGGGTGGCAGCAGTCTGAACACAGAGCAAACCTCTCGCTTGTCCAGGCACCTACCATTTAGAGAGGCAGGGTCTTTGCTGAAGGAGCTTGTCAGAAGTTCTCTCTCCCTGGTGCTTAGCAGTTTAGAGAAAAATCGTACCCAGATCTTTAGTGATCTTCCAATTCTACTTGAGCAAAACATGAGGAAAGGTCAAAACGCAGCTCTAGATTGAAACTGGAGGGTGCTTGTGAGTGCTCAGGAACCCACTGGTTGTCTTTGTTGTTGCCATCCACAACGTGGTCTTGAAAAATGGCACCTGCTGACCTAGAATGGCAAGAAAGATTTAGAAGTGCTTAACGGAATCTTCAGTATCTGACTCCACTTAATGGGTTGCACACAAGATCCAGCTGTAGCCTGTTGTCCATAGTTGCATAACTCTGATTTATTGGAGAACATGTGGCCACAGAATGGGACACAGAGTAAAAAAGCTTCACGAATTGAGGGTGCCACTACTGCTTAAAACAAACAAAAACAATGGAAATAACACCAGTAACCCCACTATGGGTTTGGAAGGCACATTTCCTGAACAGACTCTTGTAGGCAAGAAGTCAGATTGAAAGGAAGGGCTTTTTGCCCTAGCTGTGAAATGAAGACCATCAACAATTTTAGTCCCGTGATTGAAGTTTACTGATCAGTCTTCCTTTTCCAGCAGAACAGCTTAAAAACAGAAATTATTTTTATGTAGAGTTGCTGTGGTGTTACAGAGGTCTGATGGCATTGTGATACTCCCCAGGCGGTCTTAGGAGTGGGTTTGAATCATCTTTGACAAATAAATCTCTAAAATGTATTTGCAATTGGTTGATTATTTCATTATATTCATTTCCCATTTCACGGGAAAGAAGCACCTCTCTTTACAGTGTGCTGAATACCCTTTTCTGGGATTTGATCAGCACACAACTGAAGTGGCTAAACAAAATGAAGCATCTGGTGGGTATGGTAACAAATGACTCATCAAGGGGATGGCTGATTGCTGGAAAAGGGCTTTTCCAATGCCCATAGCAAACAGCTCTTAGCTGCTCAGAGCGGTGAGGTGACAGTGGTTGTTTCAGAGCACTGAATGTTCTACCACATTCTACCTTTGGTAACCCAGTGACCTCAGAGTCCATACTAAGGATTTTTTTCCTCTCAAAAATCTCTGCCTTAGATTTTGGGTGTTCATTACTGGTGCTGGGGTCTGATCCAAGAAATGCTTTTACCTCCATGGAATGCTTAGTGTACAAAACTTGAAGTATTGCTGGAAAAACTTGTGCCAAATGGAAATCTGTTTTGCCTTCCTGGGTTCCTAAGGATGAGACTTTTGAAAGAAGCATCTTAAATATTTAATTAGAGTTGTTGTTCATTGTTAGGTTAGTAAGTTTGCAATCAGCTGAACAAATACTCCTGTCATTATAAAACAGCTCTATGATTCATAGGGGAACTATATGCTGTGAGATACATTTGTTTGGACATATCAGGATGAGAACTGTGTTATTGAAAGAAACCTTGTGTTCAAGTTATCAGTAAGAATTTTTACTGGTTTTTTTTTTTGGAAGTGTTTTTATCAAATCTGGAGATAGAGACCTATAATAGCTCAAGTATTGCAAGGCACCGACCCTTCACAGTCCTTTGATTTAAGTTCTTTTGCTACCTCATTGAGAGCAGGTATTTGAACCCAACCCTGTGACATCTTAGTTTCATGTCACAGCTGTACTCCTGACTTTTGTTGGCTTTTCTACTTCCTGCCATGACTTTTTCTTTCCAAATGCCTTCTGATTTTTTTGTAGAATAAAACTGTATGTAACATTTGAATTTATTTTTACAAAAATGATTTTGTTTACCATTCTTACTATGGGATCATTCCATCATTGGTTGTCTGCAGCAACCATGCAGAAAATTTTTCTTATCTACATTTAGATCAAGGGTTAGGGTTATTATGGGGTTATATTCTGATCTGTTGACTTCTTGATTTAGGAAGATTTTCCAGAAATATCACAAGAGACAGATTTCCTCCTCTGCAGCTTTCTGACTGAAAATGGAAATACGCAGTAGGTAATTTATGTGCCTTCTCGAGGCCATCCTCCAAATCTTGGTAGCTGTTGCAGGTCAGCTAACTGGGGAGCTAATCAAGGATATCACTAATTGTTCACTTGAGATGGCAGAAAAGAGCATGAAGCAGAGAAAGTGATCTCATCACGTGGAAGAACAATATGTTGAGGAGAGATAGGTTAAAATGATCTAGGGAGAACCTCTGGCAGAACTGGTGCTCAGGATGAAGTGGAGAGGAGGAACACTCTTTTCTCTGTCAGACTGTGTGCTGAATCTGGCTCACTGTTACTTTTAAGTTAATGCTGCCCATAAAAATTGGCCATTCCTGTTTGTAATGCTTTTATGCTCTGTTGCATCTGCCCCAGACTCCAGAATGACAAAAGCACTTTTGCACTGAAGCGGATAAAGCTCTTGGGACCTTTTGCTCGCCTCTTGTCCTAATTAAAGAGTCCTCTGTATCTCTTAGTTTCTTACAGAAAGAAAACAAAATTTCCTGCACAGTTCTGTAATGGAAACATAACTTCATCTTTTGCTGTAGAAATCAGGTTAAGTAAAACGGTGGCTCTTGGCCTGTTTTAGGCAGATTCCTTAATTGTGACTCTTCCAGTCCTGCTCTTATTTTGGGTCAGAGCATGAGTAGCCAAGCAGTGCATGTGAAATTTAAAAATTTTTTTACACATTGTTGAAATAAAAACTGCTTCTCCTTGCTGAAAAATTAATTACTGAGTGTTCCAGCACCTTATAAGATATTTATATGTTCTCCTGAGTCCTGTCTCTTCCTGTTTCAAAATGCTGTCTTGAGAGCAGTTCAGGCGAGAGAACTGTTCAGCTGCACTTCGTAGTCTTCCTCGCTGCCAAGCAGTCTCAAGATGGCACTTGAAAACAAAGAGACATACTCCAGGGAAAGTATGAATATTAGATCACTCTGGTTTAATCATTTGGGATACAGTGACCTCGATTTATGC
>NC_034414.1:27378674-27424258 GCF_002078875.1 Numida meleagris | reverse complement strand
GGGGGGATGATGTCATGGCTGCTTAAAGCACTCTCAAAATTCTTACATATAAGGTGCTTGAAGGTATTGAAAATCCCAAAAGGTTACTGCTCCTACAGGATTGTCCAAAGTATGCTGTTTGTATAAGGAGCTGGATGACAAAATCAGTTGTCTCTTTTACTTTAATGACTTTTTGTAGAGTTTTCATTTGTGCTTTTTCCTATCATACTAAAGAATAACAGATGAATAAAGAGACTAAAGAATAATTTGCTGTTTTTTCTTTATTTGGGAACACATAGGATATATGACAGTCTGATTAACAGCATCCTAGAGATAATGGTTCTTAGCAGGGAATCAGTTGTCAGCATTAAATCCATCAGGTAAAGAGCAGGCCCTACAACACAGAGTGTCAGGACAGTTGTCTTTGCTGTCCCCATTGGAGTGGCAGCAGAGAATTTATGCAACCCAGCCATGCCTCTGTGAAGCTGCTTGGCTCAGCAATGCTCTGAAACTGCTTTTCAATATTTGTGCTTTTGTAATCCAGGTGTTACTGGTAAGCTGTTTCACATCTGTCACTCATGCCTTTCTTTGCTGGTTAGCAGTTCTCTGAGTCAGCTGCCTTAGTGCCTCCTCAAATGAGAAGCTGTTGTGAGTTCCCAGCATCTGGGCACTGTGTAGTATAATCATTTCTTTTCTTTTTCTTTTTCTTTTTTTTTTTGAGAGAGAGCAGTGCAGACTTCAATGGGAGGAGGAGAGAAAGGGGAAAAGAAAAAGGTATTTATATCTTAGAAAGGTGATAGATTTGTCAGATTGCATGTACCAAGCTCTGAGCAGGATGGACATATCAAAGACCACAATGCTGTAGGCAGCAGTGCTGGTATTTAGGAGCTGATATACAAAATGAAGCTTTTGGAAGTAGAGTATGAGCAGAGCTAAAATGAAACCTCGTGAAATACGTCATGATAATTTGTGGAAACATGAGAATTGCATCTTGTTCTGTGTAGAAGCAAGGAGACAGGATAATGGCACAAGTCCTTCAAAACAAATTTTAAATATGAGGAAAATGCTACAGATCCTACTTCATTTACTCTGGCCAGCAGATGGGCAGCGTATGACAGAACAGCTGCTGTGAGGTAGCAGTTGAGTGTATGAAAGCAGAGCGTTCCCCGCTCTGTGAGTCCAGATGCTCTGGAGCCCAATGAAGTAGCAATGCTCAATGCATGTCGGCACAAAGGCACCAGGAGTTCCACTGCTGCATTTCTCCTGTCACCTGGCTTTAAGGCACTGTGGAGATTCTGAGACTGACCTTTACTGTCATTAACAAAAAGGAAGTGTTTAGTCAGTAGCTAATGTTGAAGTCTGAAAGCTGCCTTAGTGTGCCACACTGAGCAATGTGTTTGATCTCAGTCAAGTGTATTGCCAGCATGACCCCTGGAGCACACACCACTTCTACTTTGTAGTTCTCCCAGCTGCCAACTGGACTTTTACTTACAAAAATGCAAATTCAGGCTTGGCTGTCCTCAAGATCGCTAATGACTTAATCCAAAACCAATTAGTCATTGCATATGCTCCCCTTGCCTTCTGTAAGCTTTTGATCAGGATTTTGCTCTAAATAATTTCCTTGTAAATAAAAAAAGAAAAAGCCTGTGTTTGCTTTGCTCTGTTTATCCATGAAAGTCAGCTGTGAATTAAAAGATGTTTGGATAAGTGAAAAATCTGAAGTCCATTTTTACCGAGAAGACAGTTCATGTTTGGCAGAAACCAGAGCATTGCTGTGTGTTTCAAAGTTAGGCCGTATGGCTGTTAGGACTCAAAATCTGCCACCCCTTGGGCAGGTGAACCAGGGAACCATGAGTTCCTGTAGGAGGTGGCCCAGGGGAACAGCGCTTGGACAGCTGGACAGTGAGGAAGCTGTTGGAGATCTAACAGCAGCCTGCAGAGGATTGGAGAGCAGTGGAAAAGCTGATGAATCCAAGTGCTTCTCGGTAATGCCAGATGATACAACAAAGAGCTCTGGCCATGAGTTAAGCTTGGGAGGGGCTGGTTAGATGCTATGAGGAGAAATCTTTGCTAGGAGGGGAGCGCTGCACTGGCTGGGCTACCTGGAGGGACCGTGGCTGCCTCTTCTGATGGGGGCTGTGTGTGACAAGTCCCTCTGTGTTCCTCCCAGCACATCCCTGGTTTGCTAGCTTCACTTCTGAAAGCATCCAAAGGGATCTGTGAAACTAAAGGCTGTAGCCCCTTCTGGGTATGTGTAATGTTACCTTCTATGTGTTCTGCGTGAGCAAATGGGAAGGGTATCATTCAAGGGCATTGTCCTAACAGGATTTGTGCAATAAAAGTATTTTATGTTTGGTTATTGAATTGTTCTGGATGTGTCCAGCATAGTATAAATTCTCTCCATGATTTTACAGCAGAAGACTAGGCCTGATTTTTTTTTTCAGTTGCTTCAAGCTTAAACCCTTATAATTTCTGAATATTAGCGTACCAGAAAACTAAGCAGGAAGAGGACATTTGAAAAGAGTAACCAGGGGACTGTTAGTTATAGACAGTACCAAAAATGCCCTCTATTAGTAAAGGATACATACATATGTACAATGTTCATATAACTTTAAGGTGTATACATATATATACAGTATATATGACTATGTCTGTAGGGGTAGGGTTAATCATTTGAAGAGAAGGAAAAATAGCCTGTGATGGAGACAGCTCCCACAGAACTGGGATTCTCTTTCTTTTTATATTTTTCTTTCATTCTTCCATTAATTTAACTTCAGTCTGCTGTTGTCTACTCAGTGGAAAATGTCAAAGAACCACTTCTCCTGTGTCATTCCCTTCCTCTGTCTGTGGCTCTTCCTTGCTAGTACAGTTTGTCAGAAAACAACTCACGTGTTGTATTTTAGAAGCCTTTGACATTTCTTTCAGTTCTGATGCCAAGTAAAACCAAGACATCACAAGAATAGCAAAAATGAGATGAAGATGCTCCTCTAGAGTCACTATCCTGGAATTAAAATAAAATTATTATCTTGTTGCATTACTGCACCTAAATAGCATAATCCTACAAACTTAAGGTCATGGCATTTTTGCAAGTGTTAAGAGTGTCAGATAAGTTGCAGGTGAGTGCCCCGTCCTGGCTGAAGCTTTCCCCAAGCAGTCTCTGCCCCACAAGCAGCACCTGGTGGGGAGCAGGGAGCTCTTGTTGTTCTGTAATCACCTCTATCAGTCTGCTTACATAAATTGAAGGTGTCACTCGTTGTATTTGTATCTTTTGTATCTAGCCAGTCAAGCTTTTAACCTATCGATTTGCTCTGTCATTAGCTATAATCAGCTCCTGCTGTATGTACCTAGAGATTTCTCCTCCTACTGTCTTTCATCTCCGGGCACTTTCCTTCATTTTCCTTCCTTTCATAGTTCTTTTTCACTAGCTTAGGTTAAAAGCTTTAACTGCTAAAGCTTTTTTTTTTTTTTTTTTAAATAAAAAATGAAACCACAACCCAGCTCTATAGCAGTCTGTTAGCATTGCTGCATCCCCTCTAGCATTCTCTGTGCATATTTTCTACCCGTTCTTTAGAAGAGGAGCATCTTTTCTCTCCATGCCTGTACAGCACTTAGCCTAATGGCCTGGGACTTGAGCTAAGTCCTGGTTTTGCACTGGGCAAAGCAGGAGCCCATCCTGAGGGAAGAGGCTTAAAATCCTTTACTTACAGCTGTCTTGTAAAATCAGAGTAGCATTCACATCCTGATAGGCAGCAGTATTTTGGATTTATTGAGATGCACATACAGGTTATCACATAAACATGATTTCTAAAGCTAAGTAAGAGGTACCTATATTCCTTTGGAACTAGACATCACATGGAAGAGTAACTGAGATCCAGATGAATAAAGAAGCTTATTTTCTGTTGCATAAACTTAAAACACAGATGACTTGCCTGTCTAACTGCCACTCACTGGAGACAGGGATCTGCATATTTTAGTGACTTTGCAGTCTGAGTCACTAGGGTTGGTGGAACTGTGCTTTAAAACCAGAGGAGCAAATGGTTGCAGCTTGCTGGGATTAACTGACTGTACTCCTCAACCAGCCTTTTGGCTTGTGGAGTTTACCTCTTCAGCTGTTCCCTCTTCATCGCTCTACCTGGTGCTTAGCAGCAACACATGTGATTACTCCACCAGGTACTAAATATTTTTAACTGATGAGTCCTTACTCTTCAGCAGCAGATTCTATGAAGTGGTCAACACCTCATATTCCCAAATGAGCACTTTTGCCCTAGAAGAAATACATGTTTCCCTGGCAGTTCAGGCTGGGCCTGAGCCGTGTCAAGGTGTACAAATGTAAGGAGAAGGTGATGCTTGCTTCCAACAGCTTCTTGCTGCATTTCTTTTCTTTGTTTCCCCCTCAAAGTAGTGAAATACTCATTGAAGTTTCTGCTATGATTGAAGTATTGGTTGGAATTTCAAAATCTTCTGTGCAAGCTTATGCAAGTTCTCCAGCTATCTCTCCATATTTGCATATGGTTTACAGGAGGCGGGCTAAAATCTCTATTTCCTTCCTGTCCATTGCTCTCCACACAACTGCTAGTGTGACCAATTCTGATGGCAGGTATGGTATTACAAGTGTTTCCTACTTGCAGGAGGACATTCCCCCTCCCCAAATCAAGCTGTTCAGTTCAGCACTTGCTTGATGAACATCAAATAATTTCAGTAGTACTTCTTAATTTATCTCACCAGTACCAGATTCAAAGCAATTACTCGGAAGTTGAAAGTTGTATATATAGATGTGTCGAACCATTTATTTTTACCAGTGTGTTGAGCTGTTTCTGTCCAGATTGGCTGTCTTCATTCCTGCTCCATTTGAGTGAGAAAGAAACAGTGTCAAATAACTAAACCAGACAAGAAAAAAGCTGATGAAATGCTATCTTCAGACTTACAGAGTGGTACTCAAAAGTCTGTAGGAGCTGAAGAAATTTGAAAGATAAGGCCTTCATTTCTCATGATTTGGAAGACTATCAATGCTGCTATTCTCCTGGAATACTGAGCTGATGTATAATTAGCTAAAACGGTACCCTCCTAATTGTGTTTCAGCCAATACACGAAACAACATTAACCTTACTTTGGAATGGACTTGAGTCAATGAACTTGAGCACTTCCCTGTGTTTTTGTAATTAATCTTAAAAGGAAATATTTCTGTTATCAGGAAGATAGCTATTTCATTTTAATGCTTATGAAATTGCATCTAGAAGTCAGTGGAGAACAGAGAATGAAAGGACTTTTTAAAAGGCATTAATAGTTTCCTTTTTAAACTTTAACATACTTTACTAATGACTTCTGCTTCATAGTACATGTTACATAGATCTGTTCATTAGTTTTGAAACAATTATGTCTTAGCTTCTATTGTCTTAATTTAAGTGAGATCCTACTCTAGGATATCTGTAGGATACTTATTAGATAATACCTTAAAGAAAAAAAAGAACTGCACACAGAATGTTGTGGATTTTTTTATTATTATTTGCTTCTATCTAATGATTCTGAGTTTGCCTCAGGAGAATCAGTGCAGGCAAATAACCTTTCCAGCAAGCTTGCTTTTCATCTTGCTCCAGTTCTTTTCGGAGGAGATCTTGGTGTCTGAACTGCGGTGCTTACTCTAAGCAGTTTGGATGACAAGTCAAACCAGCAGTAGAGTTGAGATGTTCTGGAAGCTTTGTCCTATAGCCAGAATTTTAAAGCACCACTCTAAAAATCTGGGACCTTGAGATTTTGCTTAGTTATCCTCTACAGATTCTAAAGATTTGATTCCTCAATTTGTTTAGAAAGAAAACTGTTGAGTGTCTGTTCCGGAAATCAGAACTCCTGAGGTTCTAAATACTCAGAGCTCCTTAGTCTTCAGTTAAGTGCTTTCAAATTGATAAATTCAAATAAAAAATAGTATTTGCAACTATCCATTTAGTGTATCAAGTAAAATACACTGGGTAAATAAGTGTGCTGTAGCTACTTGGCATGGCAGTGGTAGCTGGAGTCCATTGTCAGCTGTTTGGACAGTAGAGTTTAAAATGTCAGTTGCTGAATCATGAAAGGGAAAGCTTTCATTTAGAGTCCCACTTCAAAACTGTTCTTTAAACAGAAACATTGGAATGAAATATCAGGTGATGGGTATGCTGGCTACCATAAGATTTGGCTAAGATGCTTAACGTTTAATGGTATTTTACAATTATATTGATTATTTTGATTGCTTCAGTCTAAGTTCAGCAGTGTTTTGTCCAGGTTCTTGCTGAGCAAGTAGACTCAGTAAAAATTGTACTGTTTCCCCTTTTAGTTCACTACTTTGCTTTCATTACAAGTTCTTTCCTCTTATTTCCTGTGGAAATTCTGCAAAGAAGAAATGCATAAGGACCTCAGGCCTGTATATCAGGCAGGAAAAAGACTGAATTATTAGCAGTTTCTGAAATCTTTAAACTTTAAGAGGAAGAATGATATTTTTAGCATATTCCAAAATTTCTGTCATGTAGTTCATTCTCCTTTTCTGGAGTCTAAGTGTTCTCTGATGTCAAGCCTGCTACACATAAGTCTGGTTGTTTCTCTACTGTGTGGACATGGGAACTGTGCAGTTGCAGTTTTTTGCTTTGTAGGTTTTTGCCAGAGCTGCATTGACAGGCAATAATGACTTAGAAAAGGTGTCAGCAATGCCCTGCTCTGAAAGCCCTGAGTTTGGCATGGTGGTTCCTATAACAAGGCTTGGGTGTGATGTGGGAAAGTAGTTCTGTCTGAGGGCTGGTTGAGGAAAGGAAGGTTTCTTTCTCTTGTGTTTTCAAAAATTATGCTCCCAAACTATCTGATCATTTTCATTTGAAGCTGGAAGTCTCTGAAAATAAGGTCTATTCTCCAAGAGACTTCTTTTGCTTACAGCTTTCCTGGTGATTCTTCCCTCAGGAATTTGAGGTTGGAGATGAACAAAGCATGGAGGACTTTATAAATTAAAAAAAAAAAAAAAAATCCATGTTGACCTGTCCAGCTTAATATTATACCATAGCAACTTGAGGGGAACAAGTAATAATATCAAAGTCACCATTTCACCAGAAAAGCAGTATGCTGTAAGAAACCAGATGTTTTCCCCCACAACAAGTCTTCTGGAAACTATTCATCGTGAAGCAGATGATCATAATCCTTCCTGAATCAAGCAACGAATAAAACTCCATTCAAATCCAGTGTGTTGCCTTTGGAATTAGTGCCTCTAGTAGTCTGAGCTGTGCTGCATGTGCTATGAAGTTTTAAAAGACCAGAACTTAAAGGGAAAGAGTGGGGATTGTATAAAATAGGTCAGAGATGTATTTAATTTTAAAAGATTTGGGTTGAGAAAGGGAGAGAATAAAATTTTCAGTAATGGCAGTCAGGTAACCCTGAAGTGTAGTGGTTATGGAATAATTATACTCCAGAGGGATTAGAGGCGTTCACCACTGCTTGCTGCCTTGTAATGCCTTGGGGATGTGATTAACTTACGATAATTAAAACTCTTGTAGTGGAAATACAGCATGAACACGAAGAGACTGAGGAAGTTCCAGAATTGTGGCTTGATGCAATGTCTAATGTTCAAGCTACTTGCTCATTTGGAAAGATCCCCCCTCCCTTTTTTTTTTTTTTTTGTGTGTGTGTGTGTGTTCCCTTATTGTTTGGCCCATGGAAAGTGGCACCATAAATGAGTGTTTCCTAGGATCCAAACTGTTTGGTCAGTGCCTTGGGTTGCAATAGTGTGGGGTTGCTGCTTGAGCAATCCTTTGTGCAGTCTGTGCAGATACCCTTGATAAGGAATCTGCTTGCCACATTAAACGGTGGGGAGAAGGGGGTCATGCTCACATTTCTCAGGATGATAAGACTTTAGTGCATGCATACAGATTGGAAAAGCAAAATCTGGCCTCAACTTTTGCAAAGCGTAGTTGGAATCTGCTTTTTTGGGGTGACCTACTGTAGGGAACCTGCTTTAGCAGGGAGCTGGACTAGCTGATCTCCTGAGGTGCCTTCCAACCCCTATGATTCTGTGATCCCTGATCTCAGTTTCATGTGTGAAACTGTGGCAAGCAGAGATGTGTGTAGTCTTGTAGAATGGTGTACAGCCCACTGTCTTCACCAGAAATGCTCCCATCAGCTTTCTCTCGACTCTGAGAAAATAGTTCCAAGGAAAATCTTATAATTCTTCACAGTATTAAGGCTGATAAGAACAGAGGACTTCACCATGAAGGTGTAGCAAAGATATTAAGAAATCTGAGTGTTGAAAATTTAAAGTGCGGAAGCTCTTCTATGATTATGCCCAGCCTGGATAGCATGTTCCCTTTCTATCATTTCACTTAATCTACTTGCAGACTAGATTAACCTATTTTAGGCAAAGAAGTTATGCTGGCAATCTTGTTCCACACTAAAAGCATGGGCATTTGAAAAGCAGTTTTCTGGACTTTTTCCTAGGTAGACGAATTCTTAAACTATTCTTGAACTTCTATCTACATTATAGAAAGCACAGGTATGAAATAAAAATATTGGAAGCCAATGATCTTGAAGTAGGAGTTTTCCATATATAAAATTGTTTGACACTCTAAATTTTTTTTTCTAGTTCTTTGTTTGCAGTATACTAATCTCAGCAATCAGCACCAGTTTGTCATTCGCTGGCAGCGGCTCTACTCATCTGGTGTTACACCAAAGCACTCTTCTGAAGAGGCATCTTAATTACCAAAAGAAAAATGTTGTATTTCAGATAAGTTTTTATTAGTATTTTGGTGGGTGTTTATTTGTATTACTGTGGGGAGTAGCATACTTACCCAAAACACAAGTTGTTTTTTTTTTTCAGGAGATCGGAGTGAGGACAGGCTGCTCCCCAAGGACAGGAGAAGATCTGCTGCAGAACTGTGATGCTCTCTGTCAGGCTGGCCAGGCCCTTGGCCAGATGCTGGGCTGAGGGGCTCTGGCTGCTGGGCAGCCCTTTTGTGGGTCATCCTTGGGTGACTGGCATCAGACTGACAAAGCTATCCTTAATTTGAATAGAGGAAACTGGTGGTTTCTTCATAACCCTAAAGTTGAACTGCTGGAGTCCGTTGGCCTCCAGATAACCTCAGGAGGTGGGGTAGTCATGCTTAGTAAGTTGGAAGATTTACTGATGCTCCAGATGTAGGCTAACTTCCCTGTGAAATCTGTGCAAGCAAGATTTGGTTTTAGATGTTTTTGGCTGCTACGAAGTTAACGCTATTTGTTTTATTCAGAAGTGGTTTTGTTTGTTAGTGGATTTCTGAAGAACATGTCTTCTGCCTGCCCAGCTATCTTATATGCTACATTTCCCTTTCTGCACTTCACCTGTGTATGGGTGAGTTTGGCAAGAATGGAAACAGTCCTATCTTTGGTCTGAGATTTTTGGTGGGTGCACCGTTCTTGGAGTCACTCAAGATCAGGCTGAACCAGGCTCTGAGCACCTTGATCTAGCTGTGGGCATCCCTATTTGTTACAGGGGAGTCGGACCAGATGGCCTTTAAGAGTCCCTCCCAACTCAAATGATTCTGTGATTGAAATCTCTGATGTGTATACGTCTCTAAGTACAACTGGGCTATATACATGTGTATATATACATATATATACATAGCATATATACGCAATACAGTATGTTTCTATGCTTATTTGTGTTGCTGTATAGGACACCTGCATCTCTCTGAGAAGATAATTTATCCATTATTTGTCTATGACAGGATGGCACATTCTTATTGTGGGTTGGTGGGGGGGACAGTAATCCCTTCACTCCTTGCACCATCCACAGGAACGGTGTAAGAGCCGTAACTTCCTGCACATCTGAAATGTGCAGATTTTTAACTAAGACCCAAAGGAGTAGACCTTGTCATTATTTCAACTTTTTTTTTTTAGTGTTCATTTAGAAACACACAGGTTTCCTATTTGTGACAGTATACTTCAGAGGCACTGCATATTGCTTTGAAGTTTCTTGTAGTCACTTCATGAATGATGTACTGATGCTCACAGTTAATATTGAAGATGTGCTGAGGTCACTATGAGGAACTTTTTTTTCTCCCACTTCAAAAGGGGTGAAAACACTGTTCCTGCTTTGCTCCCTCCTCCTTATTTTAGAGACTCCCAAATACCTGAAGTGTTGTATTATCTACAGAGTAGATATTATTTATACCTCATTAGGTCTGCTTACTGCAGTGTGCCACGCCTGCTATTTGATGTCAGTGCTTTGGGCTTCTCTGCCCACCAGCATCTGAAGCACTGGGCCCATGAAGTCAGACCATCAGTTCTCATTGAATGCTGTCCCTCCATCCCTCCATTTGACCTCTAAGGAGAACAGTTTGGTGTTTGAAGGCATTTCTTCTTTTCCTTTGTTCTGCTTAGTTATTTTTAAAAAAATATTTATTTATTTATTTTAGCTGAACATAACTCAGAGCTAATTTTTGTCTCATTTCATGAATGAGACTGAGCTCAAGAAACATTTTTTTCAGACGTATAAAAAATGTGAAGCATTTTTTGTTGGGAATGGATTAATGAAGAGCTCTGTTTACAGAAATTATATTATTCAAATGTTGTTAATGAAATTGTTGATGTTAACTTGGCGCTCAAATACTTTTATGAATCCCAATTTGCCACTCTGTGTAGTTCTTTAAACCTGGGGAACTTTATTTAAAAACAGAATTCAGCAGCTACAAATTGAATCAACCACCTTTGAGCCTTCCAATCCAACATGTTCTTTATTCTTCTTAGCTCTGGCACTCTGGTTAATTGACTCTGGATAAAAACTTATTGACTTCAAGGCAGCCAGGAATGTTTTGCTTGAAAGCTCTCCTTACCTCTTAGTGGCATGACACTTTCACTGGTCTTGGTTGTTTTGAATAGTAGAATATTTTATAGTTTATAGACTTGGAGCGTTTAACATGAATCTGATGTTTATTTACCAAATGTTGTATTTAAAAATGGAAGACCAGTATTGTTTTCTGCTTTCCTTGGCGGCAGATGTATCGATGTTTTTCACTATGGGGACACCTGAAGGTTGCTGGCTGTCCCACGGAGGCCAGAGAGATGGCAATTATGGTTCTCATAGAGAAGAGTTTTGAGAATTTGCTTTCTTTCACGCTGATTCTCCAGAAAATTTTGTCAAGATACCTCTTAACAACACCAGAATTTTTAGTTTCATGTTTTACTGTTGGTAGTTTTGCATTTTTATCGGGATTAATGTTATTTTACATTTTTTAAAAAAAATTGCAATCATAACCGGTGCTATTATTGATACAGCAGAAACATAGAAATAAAAATAAATTTATATCATAAAGTAGTGTTTAGAAATGAAAAATAATGTAATCTGGTGTATTTTATTTAGAAAGTGGTAGTGTTTTAATCCTTTCTTGCTGCAGACAGAGCCCTTTTTATTATACATCAGTCTGGAGCTGGGAGCAGTAGCACTCAGGTGCAGCAGATGGGGAAATACTGTTACAGGCATATTGGAAATCTGTAATGAAATTAGTATCAAATTGGTTAGATGGGTCAATCCCACCTGCGCTGCCAAGTGCAACGCTCTGTACTGTGTTCTTTGCATATTTTTCTTTCCTATTCAGCTGCAATTTTATTGTGTTTGGGAAAGAAAGCTGGATTTCTATGGTGGATGTTCAAGGGTGTTGCTGCTTCTGGCCTGGGGACACATTTCAGAGCCAGCTGGTCATTGGGCTGTCTGGGTGCAGGCGCGCTGTTCAGTGTGCCTGCATTATGTTCACCAAACCAGTGGTGAAGGTCTAGAAGCACATAAAGTCTATGTAGGTTTCAGTGCTTTGTCAGGATGAATTGCATCATTGACGGTTACCACTGGCATGGGATTGTCACTGCACATTGACTCTACTGCAGTGTTTCAAGTGTGGTTTGTTCTCTGTAGATTGTCATTTTAGCCATGAATGCAGGAAAAAATATTTTAAAATGTTTTAATTTTATATATAAGTCAATCTTGTTAGAAAAGCAGGAGGCAGGTCACTGTATATGAGCAGTGCTGAATTTATGCCCTTGTCCCTTCCAGTGTCTACCTCTGCTTCACAATATTAAAACTAATAATAACCATAAAAGAATAGATACGATGAATCTAATCTTCAGTCTACGTGGTATGTCCACATAGAAGTGCCACCAGAAATAGAAACCAAAGGAGAATGGCAATCAAGAAGTCCAAGACTTCACAGTGTCAACATGCTTAAATTCCATCTGTTGCTTTTACTTACTTTACTTTTACTGAATGCAAATTCAAGTTTTGTTAGAGGAAGCAGAATGGTGCCTATGGTAAAGTGCTTCCTTCTGTGCTGGGGAAAATTCCATGCTAAGGTGATTGTATTTATGGTGCTGTGTAAGAGAGAATGAAAGCAATGATGAGTGGTTCTTGGTGGAGATCTGAACATACAATGTGGTTTAGACCTACCTGTATTGATAGAAGAACTGAGAAGATGGCCTGCAATAAAAGATGGCCTGTCAATTTGCCAGCTTATCATATATTGCAAATGAGTAAACAAATCATCTCGTGCATACCACAAAAGTTTGAGAGCGATGCATGTAAGCGTTTTGCTGTATTCACCGTCCGTAATCTAATATCTGAGTTCCAAACTTCAGATGAAAAGTTCCTGCTTTTTCTTGTGCTTGCTCAGGAACTGGCATGCTCTTGCAATGATGATTATTATACTAACCTTCAAAATATTTATGCAGAGCCTTGGCCTTCCTTGTGGGATGTTAGGAGCACTCCTATTCTGATAAGGATGCAACAATCCCAAGCTTCAAGGCATCTTCGCACTTCTCTGCGTTCAACCCTGGCTAACAGTTGCACATGGTGATGAAATGTTCATTTCACCATTCTTTCAGGTGGAACAAAATGTTTGTGGCACCACAGGACCGGACAACTCACACTGAATTTGTCTTCTCTCTGTTTTGTCCTTGTCTAGCTGTGGCGACCTTCTGTGAGGACTGATCCAGTTCTACCTACTGTCCTTTAAGGTGCTTTTATCTGTTGCTTATCACCAAGAGAGCTATCAGAGCTGTGACAGGACATATTCGTTTGTGGGAAGTGGCCTCACTGTAAGGGGCTGGGGTTCTTTTGGGCTCATGCTCTGTGTAGGATTTGGTGTGAAGGACTTCAGATGTGCTGCGGATACAAGTGGATGCACTGACAGATGCAAATGACACCAACCTAAGCTTACAGAAATATGCCTTTCACAGTTTTGATGTTTCATCCTGTAAGCCAATGCAGTGTAAAGACTTGAGATTGTTAGGGCTTTCTCACTCTGAAAGACTCTTTATGAGAGGAAATCCTTTCAAAAAAACACAAGATGTTAGCCAAAAAATTTCAGTTCTCCATTTATTTTCTTTCTTGTTCATGTTCACATCTTTTTCCAGAAGTTGTGACATACATTATTCCTGGAGCCATCCTTCGTGAGCTGAGGCACTTAAGTGCTCTTCTATATGGGAAAGAAAGAATGAGCCTCCTGCACAAGGGCACTTTACTCTCGACATAGTTATTCTTTAGCCTGAACTCTTCGGTTGGTTTGGTTTACTGACAGCTCTGAAGAAGGGCACAAAGAAGAGAGCTCACAGCAATGCTTATTATGCACAGACATGGTTGTTGGAAATGGGAGCTGGAAGGAGTCAGTAGGCTTAACTTGTTATTATTTCTGGCTCTACCGCTGACCAGCTGAGACATCTTCAGGAGGTGATTTCACCTGCTCTCTTTCTGTTTCCCTAACCCTTAGAATAAATATAAAATGCAGTGAGATATTATATTTGCTATTGGGTTTTTAATGTGTTATTCATCCTACCATTTGCTCTTTTACTGAGTCACCACAGCGCTCATCACTGTGAGAGCCAGGGCCTTACAAAGGAATGCTCAGGCATGCTACGATGTGAACAGGAATAAGAGTGAGCAGTGACTTATCAGTACCTTCCAGAGCTGACCTCTTGAATTCTCAGATACAAATCTGAATATAAAAAGAGATGAGACAAATGTAGAGGTGGATTTATATTGCAAGAAACATAGTTATGTTCTTAGATAACAACACAAAACTGCAATTTTGACTTCTACACCAGAGAAAAATTTGACTTACTGGCATTTAATAATGCATTCAGAAGTGTGTGGTACTCAGAATAAAGGGCATTCTTATTTTTTGGACTGTAGCAGTTAGCATTTCTAAATCCCCAGAGTGTGGCATTTGCCTGACTGTGGCATTGGCCAGGCTTGGCAGGAGTTTCTCTGCACTGCCTGATTTCTCAGGGCAGGGGTAACTTGGCAGGAAACTCGTTGCCCGGAGCTCTAGGGTATAGCTAGGGATTAAGTGTGGTTGTCGCAGGCCTTGAGAACCTGTTTGTTAGTCGGTGTGAATGTGCTGCGCTCTGCCACACGAGCTTCCTGTAGGCAGCAACAGCTTTCAGCTGAGGTGAGACTCACCACCTGCTGGTGAGGGGCAAGTGCGATCTGGTGCCATTGTTTAGTCTAGTCTATGGTGAGCCTCAAATGGAGCCCAGCTGTAATTCCAATCTTTTTTGATGTGTACTGCTCTAATTGCTTCATTTTTTTGTTTGTTGGTTTGTTCTATAAGTGTAGGTGCTGTCAGCCTACACTGCTTGGATGTTTGGAAGAAGAAAACTGTTTGTGCAGTGGGAATGATTGTGTTTGGGAGATGGCTGCTCCATGCTGCTGCTGGATGCCTGAAGTGGGGCTCTAAAAGCAGAGCGGGGTGCAGCTGTAACGCCATACGGAGAGCCCACACAAACGTTTTGTTGCTCTGCTGGTAGCTTGCTTTTTGGAGTTCAAATAATGATTACTAAAAAGTTACACTAAATAGTCACATGTGCTCCATTCCCATAATCTTTACACTTGTTCTTGTGCAGCTTTTTATATTTTTGCTTTAATTTTTAATAGAATCCCTGCAGTGAGCAGAATTTGGAAAATGCAGCTCTTATTTCCATAGAATGGCCTGGGTTGAAAAGGACCTCAAAGATCATTGAGTCTCAACCCCCCTGCTAAGTGCAGGGTCGTCAACCGCTAGACCAGGCCGCCCAGAGCCACGTCCAGTCTGGCCTTCAATGCCTCCAGGGATGGGGCATCCACAACCTCCCTGGGCAACCTGTTCCAGTGCGTCACCACCCTCTGGGTGAAAAACTTCCTCCTAATATCCAACCTAAATCTCCCCTGTCTCAGCTTAAAACCATTCCCCCTTGTCCTATCACTATCCACCCTCACAAACAATCGATCTCCCTCCTGTTTATACGCTCCCTTCAAGTATTGGAAGGCCACAATGAGGTCTCCCCGGAGCCTTCTCTTCTCCAAACTAAACAAGTCCAGTTGCCTCAACCTTTCCTCATAGGAGAGGTGCTCCAGCCCTCTGATCATCTTGGTTGCCCTCCTCTGAATTCTTTCCAAGAGCTCCACATCCTTCTTGTGCTGGGGGACCCAGGCCTGGACACAGTACTCCAGATGGGGCCTCACGAGAGCCGAGTAGAGGGGGACCACCACCTCCCTCTCCCTGCTGACCACTCCTCTTTTATGGAGTCAGTGCAGCCTGGTGAAGGTTGCTCCAAGCTCCAGCGCTTGGTTTGTGTCTTGGTGTGTGTCTTCCACCTGTAACAATGTTACCTGAAGTCACAGAAAATAGGAACGGGGGACTGAGGAGTTCTCAGGCCTCGCCAAAGAGCTTCATTTTAATAAACCCTGGGCTTCTGGAATCTGCTGCTTGTCAGCCCTATCTTCCTGATTCTTAAAAGAGTACTTGGGCTTAAAAAGGGGGAGAGGGGACTCCCTGAAGGCATATGTTTGAGAGATAAAAGGTATGAAAGAGACTTGAAGAGTGCCTGTTGCTTGAGAAGTCTATCTCGCTTTTCCAGAGGGCTCATGAAATTAAATAGTAGCTGCTTCCTCTCTCTGTGCAATTTAAAGTGATGGGTAGGAAGGGTGGAAAAAAGAGTGTGTCTTTATCTATTTTTTTGCTGGTAGGTGGTAAAAGGGATACAGGAAGATCAACTTTTTAATGCACCTATTTTGCCTTTGCTAGACTATTGTTTTTTCCCCATTATCACATTGCACCACTTCTTGTTTGTTTCTATTAATTCATAGAAACCTTAATATTTTGCTTTCTTTAACTAAATTTTGTCTGGTTAAAGAAAGCAGCCTAAAAATCATTTTGGTGTCTTTGGCAGAGAACCTCACATTCAAAGGCATGATTGTTTTGGCAAGTATCCTCAGTGACTGTGTGTTGAGGACAAATTGCTGCTGATGAGAGGTGCCACGAAGCACCCTAGACTAAGGGTTCTGAGGGCTTTTATTCCCCCAAGAAAATCAGTTTTAAGCTAAGGGTCTTTATTGTTTCAGTGCAAGTGAAAAATATAATTCCATGTATGCTTTGCATGCTCTCTTTGGTACTTCAAAAGCATTGGAGCACTTTTAAAGCACTTTTCAAGACAATTGGGAGGAGATAATCCTGTTTCATTTGAAAGCTTTTTTCAAGCTTGACTTCAGAGTGTAACTGAGAGCCTTCAGAGTTTTCTGATTTTTCTCAGGGAGAGATGAAATTCCCACCCCAGGTCTTAAGATACCCACATGAACAAGGGATATGTTGGTTCATAGCCTTGCAGGCTCCTGGTCAAATGCCCTCATGTTAGGCTGTGAGAGGCTGTTTTAATCTTTCCTGCTGGAGCTATTGCATTGGTATACATAATTAAACAGTCCTTAAGCAAGAGAAAGGTTCAGGCTGTGGTACATGAGCAGGTTAACCCTTGGGAAGTTGTGTTGTCCTGATTTTAGAAGGCTGACTGCAGCAGTTATTTCTCTAGTAGCCTCACAAAACTGTCAGACGAATTAGTGTTTTACTTCATCTTTCTGATAGTCATTTAATTTTATGTCCCTGTGGTGATGGAGAAGCCATGTGACATTGAAGACTGATGCTGCAATATTCTGCTGTTCTTGTTTGCTATGTTATAAAGGGATGTGAGATCAACTGCTGTAAGGTTTGTAAACTGCTAAACAGGCAGTTAATTTTAATCCACCCTGTGTAGAGAGATGTTGCATTACAGTAACAGCACTAGTATGCCTTATGAATTGCGAGGTAATGCTGTTTAAAGGTGTCTGATGAAGTAAAAGGAAATGAAGATGTTTCTAGCTCTGTCTGACTGACTGCTGGGGTGGTGATTACAGGGATTGCTTGCCCCTCTGACAAAGGAGAGGGGTAGTTGCCTAAGTGGAGACCATCCTCAGTTGTAATTTTGTTATATCAGAAAGTGGAGCATGGGCAAACACTTCAGAAACCATTTGGATTATTTGAAAACATCCCATTTAGGCTGCGACTATTATTTTATAGAGTAGTTATATCTCCAAGTGAGTAAATGGTTCCTTTCACATTCTCTTTATCTTTATAGAATAATTTAGATTCCTAAATCTCACCATGGCCTCATCTGAGAGGTTAGCAGTGATGATCTTTGATCTCTATGGGCTGGATTCAGACAGGTAAGAAGAGGCTACGGTTGTTGCTGTCCTCTGTGCATCCTTTTCGCTTACGTCAAAAATAAAATTGGCCTCTTGCCCCTCTTCCCATTGCAGCCTGTACTTCTGTCATGACCTATCAATGAGTAATTACAGCAAGAGCTCTGCTCTATTGATTTTAAACCCTTTGTGAAAGAAGCTTCTTGAAAAAGTCTGATGCAAAATCACTTAGGAGCCTTTTTTTTGTCGTCGTTGTTTTTCATTTGTGTTCAGACTGCCATCATGGGGCCAGTGGGAATCTGCTGTTCACCAACAGCCAGATCTCTCCTGAGCTGGAACCAAGTGTGGGGCTTTGAGCTTCCTCTCACCCAGTTCAGCCCTGTGTAGGCTGAGAAAGCAAATACTGGGCAGGGGATTAGAAAGGTCCTGAACCCTCTCTGTTTGGCATGTGCTAGTCTAGCTCCCATTCAGCATGGACTTTAGCCCTGGCCAGTTTAAAGGAAAGTGTTGGAGGTAGCCTCCAGCTGTGTGTGGTTGCTTTCACTACCATGGAGGACTTCTGGAGGTAGACTAGAGATCCTGGCTTTTTCTGCCACTCTTCACAAGGGAGAAAGAATGCAGACTTCTAGTGCTTAGAGGCAGGGAATGGCTGCGCAGCCTTTCTGATTACAGAAGATGGATGTCCACTGGAACTCCAGGAGCACAGGGCTATGCTTGTTTCTGCTTTGCAAGCATGATGTGCTGTAACTCCATCCAGAGCTCTGTTGGTGTGAGGACATTTTCCCCGTATTTGCTTGCCCATCATTCCTACACCTGGAAAGCAACAGGCCGGTTGCTACTGCTGAACTGCAATTTTCTGTGTGAGCATCTTTTGTCAAGCAATGCCAATCTAAAAGCACTCAGTCCTCCCATTACGCATCCTAAAACTTCTCTATTCATTTCATGAAACTGAGGCATATGTAGTGCCATGGAAGACGTGAAATAGACAGGAATAAATCCCCCCCTCAGTTGACTGAGCACCTTGTGTGCTTGCAAACCATTCTCTTTCTCTAGGAAGACCAAGAGCCACCTCACTGTTCAGCTTGAATCAGCCCGTGGGTGCATCCTGCGCTTTCTCTTTGTTTGAGCTGTCCTTTACATGCATGAAGCAATTTTAAAGAAATTCACATCAACTAACAGCTTGTAGTATAACATTTGCCTAAGACTCAACCTCTATAACTACATTTGAAACTAGCTTGAAATGTAGGTGCTAAATAACAGCTATTGCATAATAAGTGTGTGGTTTCAATTTAGCTGAGAGTAAAAGAGGTGTGTGGGCTAATAAATGGCAAGTGTTTATTCTTCTCAGCAATGTTTGCTAAGTGTGACATAGATTTGGCTCTATTTCATTAGTCTGAATTTTCTCACCTTCCAAAAGGTGCTGCTTCCAGCTGGCCTGACATGGATTAAATTATCCACTTACAAGAAACTTTCTTATTAACTATATAATTCAACAGTGATTTTGGGAATTCAAAGTAAGTATTGATTTGTAAGAAAATGTGTACTACTAATAATTGTATATAATAGTTGTTTAATTTTTTATATATAGAAAGCTATATTTAGACTTTATAATGGCTTGATCCGTTGCTGTCCTGAAGGATGCCTTTATAGAGGCTTTAAAGTGCTTTTGATTGCTGTGCTAAATGCAGTAAAGGGTAGGAGGAGTTTCATATTTTTTTCCTTATTTATTTTTTGTTTAAATCAATGATGTGTTGCTTTAAAAAAAGTAATTCACTGACAATGAGTTGATATGTTGGAATGAATCTATGCTGCTAATTATTCAGCCAGTGTTTATGAACTGAGTCTCCACTGCTATCATTAATAAATCAGGATGTTGAAAGGGGGCTGTCAGAATCTTAGTTCTGGAGTTAGTGAAAGAAGTAATTTCATTTCCAGCAAAAAATAAAACACAATGAAATGCAATTTCAAGTTCATATTTAAATGTTTTTGTTGTTGTTGTTTGTTTTTTGCTGCTGTGGCATTTAAAAATGGAAATGAAAGTTGTAAGAAAAAGTAAAGGTTCAAGTGAAAAGAGAAAAATATGTAACAGCCTTTGAGGCCAGATCCTTTGGTGCTTTGAGTTGGCAGAGCAGTTCAAGAATTAGTGTCGGCACTGAGGTGATCATGGATCATTTGGATTAGTTCCCATTCGTTGGTTCATGGTATGATAGAGATGAGTATGCATTTCTTCCTGAGAGAAGGAAAACACTGTAGACTGGGAATACAATTTCTGTGGAACATGTATTGGGTAGAAACGCCACACCTTGCCTGTGAAGTTAAGGTGTTAGTATTTGACAGAAGACATCAAGTGGTTTTTTGGAAGATGCACATGACTAAATGATGGAATGAAATTCAGTTATATAAAATCATAATGAGTCACAGGGATATCTGCAAGTCAGCTGGGTTTGGATTCTCTTGCTGTTTCAAAAGTTACACTTCGTGTTTTCCAAGAGGCTTACAAAATGAGACCATTCTGTATTAGCCTGAGTTTAAGGAACTAAATTCCCACAATAAAGGAAACTGTACAACAGATTTGTTTGATGCACAAATTCCAAGATCTGTGCTGCTCCAATAAGTCTTATGTTGTGTTATACTTGAAACATTTCCAGTTTATTTCAAATCACTCTAAGCAACATGGCTGTGCTCTACTCCTCTAGCAGGCTGCTACACCACCTGAAATAGCAGTGTTAGCAAACATTTCAACTTGCGCAGCTTCTTTCTGTCTTACCTCCTTAACCTCAGCACACAGCTTTTTTCCCTTTATTGGTATGATTCTAACAGGTTTGAAGTTTCCATTAGGAAAAAGGGTAAATGGATTGCAGTTCTTGCTGTGTGTGAAAGTACAGAGCTGTTATGAGAAGCTCAAGAGCTGGAACATGAACCTCTGGGAGCACCTTGTCTGGCTTTTGGCTGTCTGAAAGCCTCTTCCTCCTAAGCTGCCAAATGAAATGGAGCCAGGAAGTAATCAGGTTGGTGTTTAATTGTTAGCATGTGCTCATGCCATCCAAAATGCCCGGTCACATCTTGGGACAGAATTTCCCAGGGACTGCTGGTAGCATTCAGGGTGAGACGGACTGCAACAAATTTGGCTCCTTCCATCCTCAGGCAGGCATTGTGCTCAAGTAATGCACCTTGTGCTCCTGGAGCACATGAGGTATAACCTTCATTTCATGTCAGGGAAACACTGTTCTCATCAAACACAGCCTGGTATTACTTTAGACACTTAGGACTGAAAAATACACATGAATATACAAACATATGATTGTAAATGCCAGTACACTTTCTGCAGAGAGATGTTCACCACTGTCTCTACTGCAACCCTTAACTCAGACTTTGTCTGTCCTGCAGAGGTAGAAAAGACAATGGATGTCCAAATTCCCCCCAAAAGATCTTTCTTAGGGCAGAAGCTCAGGTGGAATCTGAACTTTCGATGTTTGTCTGGAACCCTTGGGCACCATCCACCCAAATGGAGCTGGACAAATATGCTGATGAGGTATTCACCTTGGGTGCTGCACGGTGGGCATGTGGATATCCTGATGAATTAGGGCTGTGTCAAACTCACTGTGAAAAGGGCTCTTCAGGCCAATCGCACAGCTCTGTCCCCATTCCTTAAGGGATGGCAGGTGTGGCTCTGAGGTTAGGAAGGCTGTGGTGATCAATGCATGTCCTGAGGCATGCATCTTCTGGTTGGAGGTGGTGGCTTTTAAATTTCACCTGTGATGTGGGTTGCAAGCATTACTTATTGCTGAATTGTGATGAATGTGTTTTGGAATGGAAGCTGGATGAAAGAAAAAAGAGGCTGTAATTCTGACATTGCTTACAGAGCTTATTTACAAGATTTGCATTTTCTAGCTTCTTTCTGCCAATTTATGTTAGTGTTGATGAATTACTACTTAGAGAAACACTAATCTTATTGTACCAAATGGTAAATATGCACTGTGATACACAGGGATTAACTGCAAGTCATTATCTTTGACATGCTGCCTTTAGTGCAGCTAGTCTTTTGCAGAGGATCTTTTCTATATTTAAATAAATGTAGCCGAAGAAAAATTAGGTCATTAGCGTGCCCTTAAATCTCTTTTAACAATTTTTGGCAAAATCAGAATACACCTCGTTGTATGACGGAGGTGTTTGTTAATTTCTGTAATGTGCTGTGCATTTGTTAAATGTCTGCTACAATGGTATTAGTTCATCTCATTTCTCTGGAGTGGTGACACAGCTAATAAAAGACTGAATCAGGTAATGACTTTTACAGCAAACATCTGCTGCTAGGCAGCCCACTGGCAAAATGACATGATCTTTCTAAGCCTTTTTGCACATGTAAAACCTTCAGCTTTTAACTGACTTGTAAAAACTGCGTCTTTCCAAGAAGTCTCTCCCATTCAAGCACATTTTGTTTCCAGAAGTTAATTACCCCCTTGGAGAGTGAGTAGGAGCTTTGTGCTGCAGAAAATTGTAGCGGTAGGAATACCTGTCTAATGACGATAGCTACTCCCCTTAATGAGCTTCTTATTGCTTCTTATAGTGTTAGTGTGTCTGTCCTTGGTAAATTGTATTCGTAGCCTTCCTTGAATCCAGTGATACTCTAGAGGGGACTCGCTAACAAGAGGGTTATTCAGTTCTATCATCAAAACAACAGAAGGACTAGGGTGATTTTCCTCCTCTTGCTAGAGTTCAGCTTTGCCAGCAGAAGTTGAATCACTCTGCCAAGGATGAATCATTGGTGGCTCACAAAAATAATTTCTCTAGAGAAAAATGTTTGGCCTCTAAAACAGACCAAGTTGTAGCAGAATTTCCCTGCGGGTAGACCCTTGTTCCCAAACATGGTGTCTCCACCTCTGCTTCCAATTATCCAAACTTCAACATTCTTTTAATTTGCCTGTGTATCTCACAAGTTTTAGAATTGAAATGTTCCCAGTAAAATGCCAAAAATTTAAAGGTTTTCTTCATCACTATCACTGGTTGTTAGCCTCTAGCCTGCTTAAATGGTGAAAAAAGCAAGTGGGTTTCATGGGCTTTCATTTCTCTTCGCTGTAAGCACTGCCTAGTTTTCTTAAATATGTAAAAACTTTTCCAATGTTTGACTCATGTATTTTGTTTACTTTAAAAATTTCTTTTTGCAACACTCCATGACACGTAGCTCTTCTGAACCCTTAGAAACAAGTATTGTACAATTAAAAAAAAAAAAAAAGCATAATGCTCATTATGGTCTAAATGTTTGGATTTTGTTGTATGAAATTTCACTTTGTGGCTACCTGTAAACAGTACAATAGGATGAAACTGTGAGAAAAGTAAGTGTGTATATGATAGAGATGAAAGACAGTGTTATACCTGAGATGCTCAGGGAATTAGTTAGCCTGCAATTAAAATTCAGGAGCCTGTAACTTCCAGTTTCACACTGGAAAATTGCTTTTCTTGAATTAAATTTGCAGAGATATTATTGTTGTCAACAATGGCAGCTCCTGGCTCTGTGCCTTGCTATGCTTATGATTGGGAATAAGATGTTAGGCTGCTGAGGCAGTGTTTGGATACCACTTTGAGGTAGATTGTGGTAAAACTGCATCACAGTTTGGGAGCCCCTACAGCTATCTCGCAGCTGTCACATCTTTGGCATTTGATCAAAAAGTGAAAGGAAAAATAGAGAGTGCATTTGTTACTGATGCTCATTAAATCTACTGGTCTGGAGAAAAAGTTTTCCAACTACGATTTTTTTTTTTGTTTAAACTCAGTACTTTTGTATTGCAATGTGAATAAACTAAGTATACTACTGCCACGATGCTAGTGATGCTGATAGCACAAGTGCACCCAACTCTGAATCCTTGCTGAGAACTTCTGTTGAGACTTCATCCCTTCATTAAGAGTATCTGTCTTTGCTTGTGGCAGAATACTCTTGAGAAGACAGGAAACGTACTGATATGCCAAGATTTGATAGCTTGAATTAGCTAGAAGCAGAAATTTGCTCTGCACTGGAAACTGTAGTATTTCTTTTTTTTTCTTTTTCCATTCAATTCTGTAAAGCTGAAATGTTCAGTCCTCTTGAAATACTGATACCACAATGTTTTATTCAGCCTCTTACCTGTTTGTGTCCTAACAGAAGCCTGTTTTGACTGTTGCAACATGAAATGACATAATAATTGCATACGACGCAAGAAAGGTGCCAGTGGTAATGAAGCCAGCTGTTTTCAAAATATTTCTTTTTGTGATACTATTTCATGCTGAAATGTAATGTGTGTTCACTACTTCTGCGTGTCATTCCATTTTCACTCTGAAATGGCAGATGCACCATTTGGAGGTTTGTGACTGGTTGGACTTGTGCAGGTGTCTCACTGGCCATGGAACACTGATACAGGTTCAGGCAGCTTTCACTGTTGGTAGCTCTTGGCAGGTTGTATCAGTTTAAGCCTGTGTAGGAGGGAGAAGCTGGAGCATAGCAAGGGAACTGTGTTTTACTTTGAAACGCTCTTGAAGTTCCCGAGTTGCAGCTGCAGAGGCTGCAAGATTTACTATAGTACCTTGGAAAGTCCTTGTGAAGATGAAATATCATGTTATTGGGTCTCATAATCTGGTACTAGGAGGACAATGTAGGTTTTAAGTAACCATTATAATATTTTCTTGTAATCATGGAAACTGCCCAGCCCTCTCTGTGCCTTAGCTGAGGGTTCTCAGCAAGCAGTGAATGAGCCTTCAGTGCCAATGTGAATGGGATATTTCAACAAATGAGGCTGGCGCTTGGACCTCTGTTTGCACAAGGCTAAGTGAGCCTAAAAGTCAGTTCAGTGAGATCTGAGACTTTGGTACTGCCTTATGCAGGAGGAACCAGAGAAGTCACTTAATCTGCTCCTTAATCTTGAATTTTTACCATGGTATTAGGAGGCATGATAGCCACAATTCCTAATATGTATCACAAGCGGTAGCAGGGTTTATCGCAGATGGAAACAAACTCGTTTCATGTTTAGTAGACTGAAACGAGTCACAGCTGCTCTCTCACTGACACACAGTGACAAACTGTCTTCACTACAGAGCTTCCCGAGCACAACTCTCCATCCTGTTGGATTGCTTGCTGAGTGCATGTTCCTGAGCACCTCTCTGGGAAATGGAGGCAGTGGATGGGTTCCTGAAGAACAGATTGATGTGGCTCGTGGTTGAGGGCTTACGTAAGGGCTGAGGAAGATTTTGTTTATGAATCTGTATTTGTTAAGCTTTTCTATTCAGAAATTTTACTGTAACGTAGATATAAGGTGTAAAATCCCCAAAGTGAGCTTTAGTAATGATATCCCAATGATACTTGACTGTGAGGAAATATATAGGTATGTATATCTATATAGAGAGAGCTGCTGCTCCTGGGTGGCATATATCCCCAAACTTGTATTTATCTGGCCTCAGGATGTCTGAAGGACTGCTCTTTACCTCCCCTGTGCATCTGTCCTTGTCTTTTCTGGATCTGATAGTCTGTGCTTTTATATTTTAGCTATGGCAGCTTAACTGCAGACAGAGAGATTCTTCCCTGCACTGCTACTGGCATGGCTAACTCTTGCACGCCACCTGTGAAGATCCTCATCATGTCTGGAAAGTGCTTTTTCTTTTGGGGTCTATTAAGCTGCTTGCTAATAAGCAGCAGGAGCGATTTAGCTCCATTACTCAGCAGTCCCAGCTCCTCTGCGCCTGAGCAAAGAAGTGAAGACATTAGGGTGGAATCCATTAAATCTAGCTTGTTTGAACAGTGTCCAGTGCACAGACACTGACTGTGAAGAGTGAAGATACTTCACCAGAAACACTTAGGACTCTCTCTTTTCTTTAATTTCTTCTTCTTTTAGTTCAAGTAGTCATCTAGTCCTGTGAGTCTTTTAATGAGATCAGCTTTTGTTCCCTATTGGAAGGTTAAAAATAACCACAGTGAAATAACGTTCTGATTGCGGCACCTGGTGCTCCTTGCTTACTGGCCTTGGATGCAGAAGGATGATGAGAATTGCCTGATTTTCTATAGCTACCATGCTAACGAAGCTGTATTGTCTAAGCCATGTCATTTAACTTGAAAAAGAAAAGCAGGATCCAAGTCACCTGTGTTCTCAGACAAGCTCTGTGATGCAGAGTTCATACTGTGTCACAGAACTCTGCTCTAAATTTTCAGATTGCTTAATTGCTCCTTATGCTCTTGGGGGTGGGGATGTTGGGAACAAAAAACAACTTGAAAATGGCTTGGAGCACTCAATCTGAAAGAAGACCGAAGCAAAGTGTGAAGGTGTAAGCTTCCCTAGTGATGGGTCAGACTTTGTAGTGCGCTCACAGATACTGATAATTTTTCCAAGATATTCATAGAATCACAGAATATCCCGAGTTGGAAGGGACCCACGAGGGTCATTGAGTACAACTCCTCTCTCCACACAGCACCACCCAGAATTCAAACCCTGTGTCTGAGAGTGTTGCCCAAATACTCCTTGAACTCTGTCAGCTTGGGGCTGTGCCCACTGCTCTGGGGAGCCTGTTCCATGTGCACCACCCTATGGTGCAGAGCCTTTTCCTAACACCCACCTGACCCTCCCCTGACACAGCTCCATGCCATTCTCTCAGGTCCTGTTGCTGTCACAAGAAAGCACAGCTCTGATCTGAACAAATTGAGATGCTGAAGAAATCAGAATAGGTATTGAGGAACTCAGTATGTTTCCAAAGCCTGGACACCACTGCGTGATATTTTGCTTTTTGTTTGTTAGTTTTTGTTTTCTTTCTTCTCTTGTGCTTTCTCTCTCTCTCCCTTCTGTTCTGAGGCTGAACTTCCCTCGTGGTTCCCGAGGAGCTGGGATTCAGGTGGTAGCGGGGACTGTGGGGTGAGCTGAGGCTGCTGGAGGAGGCAGGAGCCCTGAAGATGAATGCCTGCCCCTTTCTTGCATGCTTGACGGAAGAAAAGGAAGTCCTTATCTGAACTGCTTAAAATCAGCAAATGTGAGAATATAAGGACTTCTGTCTGCAGGCCCTGCTTTTGCAACTCATATATAATTCCTTTTGTAAAGTAATCAATCTCAAGTTGAAGCCTATGTAGAAACTCTTGTCACATTTCCAGGTTAAGCTCCTTAATAGGCAAGTTTACACCCATATTCTCCTCTGCTGTCAGTGTCCTTTGACATACTCATGCTTCTTCCCTCCCCAGTGTAACCGCTGCCGGAAGAGCCATCCTGGCTTCTCTTGGCTTTCAGTCTGCAGGGCTAAACAAGTCAAGCTTGTAATCCGTAGAAAAAGTGTGTTCTCCGCTTCTGCTCTGATTATCATCAAATCCCTTATTCGCACATTTACCAGTCTGGTTGTGTCTTCTTGTAACAGGAGTGACCCGATTAAAAGTATTTCAGATGGAACCTCACTGAAATCTTGTATAGTAACACCTCTTCGGTGTACCAGAAAATCACATCAGGTTGGCTGAATTCTGTGCTACTGCTTAGACTGAAGATGCAGAAATGACTGCTCAGTCTTCAGAATTGGTATTCATAGCATTGCCTGTCAAGTCCTCTGCCTCCAAAATACAGGCAATCAGTGTGTCAGCTAGGGGTCATCTTTCTGATCAGCTTACTGCCTAGTTGTTTCTTCTGTATATTAGGTGTTCTGTTCTTAATATATGTGTCAGCAACCACCAGCCAAATATTGACAATTATTAAATGCACAGAGCTCTGATGTGATGCAATCCAAGACACGCTATTTCAGGTGATTAAAAACTCTGATAAAAAATGTATATTTTTATTATATTCTGAGAGTTGCTGGGTATATTTATAGCTTTAAAAAATTGTCTTTGAGTACTTTTATGAAGGTCGATTACCTCAGTAAACAAGTAGATAAATAATTCTGTGAAATTTTGAGCTATTTTTGTGAGTACTCTTTTATATCTGTCTTCATTTTCCTCATGCGCTATCATTCCTAATATAGCATAGAATCATTAACAAAAGCACTGCATAAAAGAAATATAGAAGGATTAATAAGTAATGGCATACTCAGAATTCAAAGTGAACAAAGATTAAGCACTTGCATTTCTGTATCCTTAACCCAAGTAATTACAGGGAGAAGATATTGCATTGGTCAACCTCGGAGAGACCCAGAGCTGTGCCTACATTAAACATGTATAATAGGTCACTTGTTTATTTTTTAAAAACCCTAATGAACTGGCAGGATGAATGTTGCAAGTTTGCCAGTTATTGGCATTTTATGCTTCAAACACTTCACTTCTTTTCTTTTTTTAAACCTCCCTGACAAAAAGAGCCAGAAGAAGGCAGAAAATGCTCAGTCTTTTTCACTAAATACCTCACTTGGTCATGTTGCTACCTTTGTATGCCTGGGTGACGTGTCTTGGATTTTCTCTTTGTCATTCTTCTTTTTTTTTTTCTTTAAAGACTACACTCCACAAAATGAGATTCATGTTCTTATGACATTGTCATCTTGTTTAATTATAGGATAATGTTCACAGTGGAGGAGTATGTGAAGCAGTGACTAGTGTTTGCCAGTGATTAAATGGCACAGTGAAGATCAGACACTTGATAATTATAAAACCTGCTGGTTGTGGTGGTATTCCAGTCAGACAATATGGAGAGAGGGAAGAAAATAAACTTTCCTTCTTTTTTTTTTGCATTTTTTAGGTATTTATGATGCTGTTTCTCTGCATTCGTCTTGTGTGCCACCGTAAGGACACTATAAGTGTGTTTATTAATGAAATACACTTTTAAAAGTTCAGAAACTTTCCTTACAGGCCAAATCTTTTAACATTTAGTCCTTGCTTGAATATGAAATTATTTTTCTTCTGCTTAGTGGTTCTTCTCAATAATATCAGGTACTTAGCATTAAATTGGTGGTTTTACTGGGAAAATGTAAAACACTCTGGCCTTTTTCAGAATTTTCAGCGATGCTTTATATCACAGAAATCCATACTTGCCTTACTAAAATCTGGAGTCATACCGGAGATAGCTGGCAAAATGGAACAAATGTATGGTATTATTACAGATAGAGCAAGTGACCATGTGGTTCGGTAGAGTACAGAGCCAAAAAAGGAGAAAGTTACTAGTGGTACACAACTGACAACTAGATTAGCAGAATAGCCTTAATACTCTTCTAACAATTGTGATGACTTCAACATATTTTTTTTCCGTGTAGAAACAGCAGTACACTAAGCTGTAAGAAATGCTACCTTCTATTTTTACAATTAAAGCTACACTTCAACTGACCTGTTGAAATGTGACCTCTTTTGGTAATGCCAATCATTTTTTCTGCCATCTGATCGAGTGCATTCCCATTTATTGTCTTCATTTGATAGATGAGGCAGGCATTCAGTAGCTGTTTTGAACACTAGAGAGTGATTTGAGGAGGACTGGTGCAGGGATGAGAAGCCTTCACTCTCCAGAGTTGCATCTACTTGAGAATTCAGTCCTTCAACCTCCACTTTTTGTGGGGAAAACTAAAAAACATCTAATTCCCTATGTAGACAGACTGTAGTTCATATCAACATGGCCAGTGTTTCATAAAATCTGAGCTTCTGTTAGTTCCTAGTCTGTTCTGGCTGCTGGAATAAAAACAAACCAAATAGAATACTGTTATTTCCCAGTACCATTTCTAACTTCAAGCAAGCTCTGACTTCCAGAGCATCTGAACTTGTCTCTCGTAGCTCTGTGATGGTCCAGTGCAAATAGAGAGGAGGATAGCTAGATCCTTTTAAGGATAATCAATAATAATTTTGCATCTACTGCTGGTTTTTCTTCACTTTGAACATCCCTGGAAGACTTTTATCCTGCCTTGACCAGGTACAGACAGCTTATCATAGGTGGATGTGATTACAGGCACAATTCATGAACACCAGCCAAGAGCGTCCTTTATGCTTAGATAGCTGAAGTGAACAGAAAATGTTGGAATTGCACAGTGACACTGTCTAGTTAACTCTTTTTTTTTTTTTTTTTTTTTTTTCTGCAACAGTGATGACAGAGAATATTAAAGCAATCCTTATTTTGGAGATTATTTTTACCAGGGGCAGTGGTGTCAATAGCACAACATGTCTTTGATCTTCAGGCACTACTCTTTTTTTTGAGTTCTCAAGTACTGTGCAAAGCTCTGCTGTCAGAATGCAGAAATTCATCGTAAAGTAGGGAGTGTTAAGGGATAGAACTGCTCACGGGTGGAATCCAGTTTATCAAAGGTGTGTGAAAACAGATAAATCTCATTGTTAAAGAATGGAGACAGTATCCATAAAATGGACTGGTAATCAAAATCTATTTCTTATGTACTTTTCCCATCCCTAAAGGGAAAAAAGAAGGGGAAAAATGGGGAGTAGGGGAAGGATTGATTACTTATTTTGGTTTTCTTTTGGTTTTAGCGGACTTCCAAAGTTTTAAAGTTTTCATCTGTTGAGAACTTACGGTTACTGCTTTCATTAATTCCCTTTCCTGTGCACTTCATTCTCTCAGCTAGATCTTTTATCAGATTTTTAGCAGTTTCACAAAGTGGTGCCCACTGTGGGGTCCTGACGAGCTTTCAGTTGAGCAGTTTTGACAGCTCTTTCAGTTCCTTCTTGGGCATTGTGCAGATGTTTGGAAGCTGGAGCCTTTCATTATTTAATCATGTTGCGTGCTGCTTCTTTGCATCGAGTCATAGCACCAGGTAAGGAACATTTGGTCAATTGCAGAGGCTTTCCTTTCCCTTCTGGCAGTTATCCCTCTCCAAACCACCCCCTGGGTTTCTTAGCTGCATATGCTTTTTGTCTTTTCATGTGGCTTAACGGAATGAGAATTTACTAGGCCTTCTAGAAAGCTCTTGCCCATTATTTTTTTTCATTAAGTTAAAAATTTGTCATCCCTTTCTATACCATCATCTCGATTAGAATTCTGTAGTATTGTATCAAGTCATAAGAAATTATCAGTAGTTGTCTAGCAAGTGAGAATATTCTTCCTGTGCAGGAAAATAACATACCTGTACCTTCTGCCTAATCCAAATGGAGACTAACTGCCTCTAATAAATTTAAGGTTATTCCTAAAAATATAGCCTTGTTACATGAAACTGCATACTGAATTTGTACATCCTAAAATAGGTTGCATGCATTATTACTGAATATTTCAAAGCAAAGCATAAAAGTCCTCAAAAGAGCAAATTTTACTGAGCAGAGGATAACTCTGAGATTTTCTGTTTTTACCACCTACTACAATTTTAAATACACAGACAATCCAAATTATTTACTGGCTCATTTCCAAATTTGGCTATACTTTTATGGTAATTTTGTTAACTAGACAATTTTGTACACTTTTTAAGTCCAGAAGGGGCTGAAGAGTCAACTGGTTTGACCTCCTGTGTTTGACAGGAAACTAAATTGCTTTCTGATATCAGTCTCCAAATTAGGCTAAATCATTCCATCCTCAGGAGATAAACACAGGAGGAGTACAAGGGAAGTTATACACCATAGAGCTCATTAATAAATGAGCCTCTTCAAACAGTGTTTTGGAAGATAACATTTCTCAGGTAATCATTTCTTCCCACCTGTTAATTAGTCTACTTATAAAACTTTGAAACAGTTTATTAAGAAAGTTAAAACTGTCTCATTTCTAAGTTGCACATAAAATCCTTCCATAGAAAAGAGCAAAGCCAGCCTGGAGAGTTTTTTTTGGTGGAGTTCTGGCATGCTGATGCCACTGTGGTTTGGTACAGTCAGAGTGGTCTCAGCAGCTCCTCCTGAGTGACACAGAAGTGCCTATGAATGTTGCTGGACTGCCAGATCCGCAGTGCTCCTCACCATTTGGCTGAATCTGAAGCTGACTGCTCAATGAATGACTTTGCTCTGAGAAAAGTCCCTGCAAAAGTGATTTCTTCATCTGTTTCCCCCTAGCACTCAATGAACCACTGCAAGCATAGGTGAGTGTTTGCATTAGTGACTACCAGTGTTGCAAAAACTGACAGCATTGCCTTCAACTACTGTGAGGATATTGTGAAATGCCAATACTTGGCAGCACCTGCAGGTATCAGTAGGTCACCAGAGAAGAACCATACACAGATGCTTTGCGGAGGAATTCCAGTGCCTTCTGGCCAGGACCTCCAGTACTCAGCAAAAGAAAATTCTCAGACATGTGAAATGTCCAACGGACACTTTGGTATAGATTTTAATTCTGGGATGATGCAGGCTTATTTGATGCTGGTGGAACACTATGTGGCTGCATCTGAATGCAGTGGCATCTCTGGCATGAGCAATGCAGAGCAGATGCCTTGTTTTTGAGCAGTTATTCTTAATTAATTCCATGTACAAAAAATATCCCCAAATAACATGCAAGCATAAGCCTTGAGTAGGTCTGGCCTTGCAAAACTGAGTGTATCAGTGCCTAAAATATAGAAGAGATTGCATAATGTTTTTTTTTTTTTTTCAGGGTTTCTTGAAACCTTGAGGTGTATGTGTGTGGAGATACTTCTAAAACACATAAGACTTTAAGATATTTATGTTTTAGTGTCTGTACTCCCTAGCACCTTAAAAAGCTCAGTGGGGAATATCTTCTTACATTTTTTGGTGCTTCAAAACTTGAAAAATATGGCCTTTCAAGTTTGATACCTCTAGAAAGTCGAGGTTGTTATCACACACATAAGGGCAAATAGACTTATTTACTTATTACACTACAGTGATGGACTCCAAGATCTGCAGCATGGGTTCCTGGAGGGCTCTGCCTGCGCATCTGCCTGTACAAACACTTCTCCCGAAGTGCACCAGAAAATGAACATGCGCTTGTGAGTTCAGGCAGGAAATCATAGAATTGTAGAATGGCTTGGGTTGAAAAGGACCATAATGATCATCTAGTTTCAACCTCTCTGCTGTATGCAGGGTCGCCAACCACTAGACCAGGCTGTCCAGAGCCACATCCAGCCTGGCCTTCAATGCCTTCAGGGACGGGGCATCCACAACCTCTCTGGGCAACCTGTTCCAGTGTGTCACCACCCTTGGTGTGAAAAACTTCCTTCTAATATCCAACCTAAATCTCCCCGTCTCAGTTTAAAACCATTCCCCCTTGTTCTATCGCTATCCACCCATGTAAACAGTCGTACCCCCTCCTGTTTATACGCTCCCTTCAAGTATTGGAAGGCCACAATGAGGTCTCCCTGGAGCCTTCTCTTCTCCAAGCTAAACAAGCCCAGTTGCCTCAACCCTTCTTCATAGGAGAGGTGCTCCAGCCCTCTGATTATCTTGGTGGCCTTCCTCTGGACCCATTCCAAGAGCTCTGTGTCTTTCTTGGGCTGGGGGCCCCAGACCTGGATGAAGTACTGCAGATGGGGCCTCACAAGAGCCGAGGGGAACAATCACCTCCCTCTCCCTGCTGGCCACTCCTCTTTTAATGCAGCCCAGAGCATAGTTGGCCTTCCGGGCTGCAAGCACATGCTGCTGACTCATGTCCAGCTTCTCATCCACCAAGACCCCTAAGTCCTCCTCTGCAGGGCTACTCTCAAGGAGATCTTCTCCCAGTTTGTATAAATACCTGGGATTGCCCCGGCCCAAGTGCAGCACCTTGCATTTGGCCTTGTTGAACCTGTCCAGGTCCCTCTGAATGGCTTCGATACCCTTAAGGTATCGACTGCTCTGCAGTGAACAAAATCATCTGCTGTGCCATGACATGTTTGCTTGGGAACATTTCATTTTTGAGTTTAAAATTCATTTTCTTCCACTGTGAGCATGAACAAACTATTATGGAAAGGTAATGAGCTCCCAACAGCTTCTGCAGTTATCGTGCAGCAGTGACGGTCAGACTTGGGCTAGCAGTTCATGTGTGTCTATTCATCTTGATCACATTAGTCTATGAGCTTGGAACTGGTATTGCCATTACTTCCTAGCCTCTCTTTGTGATTTTTACTGAGACCTTATACAGAAGTGCCTTGCTTTTTTGGGAGTGAGTTGTGTTTTCATTCCTAAGGAAGTACTGCAGAGCCTTTTATTTAATCTTCTTAGGGCTTTCTAATTCTGAAGTGTTTTCTACTTCTTACTGAATTTGGTGGCTCAGTAAGCTCTGCTGTGTGCTCTCAACCATCAGTTTTGTTGGGAGACTTGTGCTAGCTTTATTTGCTTATTTCCAGTTGCAGAAATGTTCCTGTACTGCCTAGTGCCAGACAGTTTTTATTCTTCTACCATAATTGCTTTTTTTTTTTTTGAAGCTGTGGAGCAGTTTCTAGGGGTGTACAGACACTGTGGTCACATACCGTACTTCCCTGAGTTATCAAAGATGACAGCAGTGTATGTTTGTTCAAAAGCCACAAGGTAGAGGCATGCAAAAACAATAATTTTCTGTAGTAGGAAAACTAGTCTGTGAGAAGGAGAACCCCAACATCTCTTTCATGCATTCAAATCACAGTTTGCTTGTATTTTCTCAAGGATGTGTAAGAGCAGTATGAGTAATGTATTGCAAAGAGAACGTAACAGTGAATAAAGAAAGGCACAAATATTTTTGTTTATTTTGGGGGAGAAAAACACTTTGACTACACGAAAGTTACGTCACCTGTCATTGAAGTAACTACAGCTGTTCACAGAAACAAGAATTGTCTTCAAGGATGCTGTGGCTCAGAAAGTTTTGCAGAAGGCTTTTAATTTCTTTTCCATCTTTCCTAGTTGTGTTGCTTTTAAAAGTTGTTTAGAGTTTAATGATGTAGACCTTAGATTTGTATGATTTTGAGTTCTAAATTGTGTCCCCAGGCTGGAAAAGATGCGAGCACTTCCACCTGAAAGCTCTGTCCAAACCAGGCTTTGGCTGCGGGATTCAATAAGCTTACCATGGGCACAGGAATGCTACACTGAGCTTCCAAGGAAGCTTTCACCTCCAAACTTGCAAGCTGAATCCTTGGGGTGCAGTCTGCAAGCTTCTCATGGCTGGAATTCTGCAGGGTTCATTTAGCTCTATTTGTGATTCCTTTGTAGAAACAAGGTGGCTTTGTTTTTTTGTTCTTTTTTTTTTCTCCTATTCCAGTTTTCCTGTATGACTTATATCAGTATATGCTTGCCAAATCTCTTTTTTTAGTTTTGATTTGACCTTTGATCTTTTTTTAACTTCTTTATTAGTTAACATTTGGATGGTGCTGATTATATGTAGCTCTCAACTTGGTGAAACATAATACTCTGTCAGAAAAACCAGCATGTCTGCAGTTAGTTTGAATAGTGTTAGTTATTTAAAATACTCCTTTAGGTATAAGATGTTCCTTATAGAATGGGTACATGTACTAAATCCTCACCCCCACCCCCCAGCAGCATACCCAGGGAATCCTTTAGAATCTTTCCACTTCCCTTTCTCCCACTGCCCAACTGCAGCTCAAAAAAAATAAAATAAAAAATCTCAAACTAAAACTACGACAACAAAAAAATAACAACACAAACAAAAAACTCACAGCACAAATTATACCATCTTTATGAAAATATGAAAGTAAATAAACTAGTCTGGACTAGAGAAGGATTTTACTGACAATGACAAACACATGAATGGTGCTGCATGACCAAACTTTGCCCTGGAACTTTTCTACTGGGTGGTTATGGTCTTGTTCTGACAAATCACCAATAAATCTACTTTGCCTAAACTGCACTTTCTGTAGCAGAAGAGCTCACTTAATGGCTGCAGCATATCCGTTACTATCACGCACAACTCTAATTTCCATTCCTTCTGTTGCCTGATTAAGTAAAATAGTTATCTTGGTTTGCTTTGCTGTCTCAGTTTGATTGTCATGCTGTGCATATTTTGAACAATGGAAAAATGTGAGATACTTACACTGAACATAAATTTCACAGATTTTAGGTTTCATTTTAAGACTCAAAGCAGACAAAATTCTGATACAGGCTACCGAAGTAGATAAATCTATTGGGATTACAGTAGGAAGTCTGAAAACAGCATTCCCAGGAGAGCTCACTGAGTGTATTTCCAGAAATTACAGAGAAATTAGATGACCCTCCAGACTGTTTATCTAAATCCCTGCAGTTCCTATTTCTAGGCAGTTACAACAGTAATAAGTTTGGATCACTGAAAACTCGTCCTGCAGCTTTTTTTTTTTTTTAATTAAAGATTAAATCTGTGCACTCCAGCCACTCTTTAACTCTCTTTTAAGAGTGCACTCCACTCTGGTTAGCCAGAGTTTTGTGTTCTACATTGTCTGCATTTGGGAAGAATTCTCCAAATATTATGTTCTTCTGGTTTTCCTGCTCTGCTCTGTTGTGACTGTAGACCTGTACTCTTTTTCATTTAGATACAGTACTGTCCAAACACAGCAGTATTTGCAGGTAAATACTGAAGAAAAAATATATTACAAACTAAGACAATACATGATAATTTCTAAAGAACAAGTTTGTTCAGTGTTTTTGCTGCCGACTTCGGTACAAAATACTCAAGTTTGCTATTGGTACTATGATAACAGTTGCACGCAATTGAAAGAGGACTGGTGGATGGTTTGGGAAAAACAATGTAAATCTGAGGATTAGAACAATTAAAAAAATAAAGTTGGACTAACTAGTCCAAAGCTTGGACTAAACAGCCTATTTGTTTTGAATCAAAAGTGTGGGTTTTTTTCTTTCACCTGTAGTACATACATCCTTTGAAAAGGATCAGTGTTAATCATAAAAAGATACATGAACAATCCATGTGACATAATAAAACAGGTGGAAGCAGGATCCTACAGTTCTCATTAAGGACTGAAGATGTAAAAAAAGATTGTTGTCCCTAAATGTAGTTCTCTGTCAAGACCTTATCCTTAATGCTTCAGATATTTTTGAAGAGGTTTTTAAAGCATGAGATACTTACGAGTTTTCCAGTAGGAGGAACATGGAATTTGTTATTTCCCATACAAATATAGTCTGCAATAGTGCAAGACTGAGTGTATAGACTCATGAGGTTTCTTATGATTTTTCTGTCCCTAAAAATAATCATAGTTGTTGGACAGTCTCTGTCATTGATTGAGAACCTGCGTTTAGTTTTTAGAGGGTCATGTATTAGGAACTAATTTTCTGTTCAGTTAATCACAGCTTCTATTTTTCCCACAACGATTTGTATTTTACTAGATTGACATCCTTCAGTGAAAAAATTAAGATGATGTAATTCCTGCCATGCTTTAGTGGTAAGGAACTCGGAGAACATATATGGAAGAAACAAATCCAGGGTGTAAAGCTGCAACTTCTGGCCTGAGTGTTTATAATATTTTTGCACTGTAGTAGAAGGGGAAACCAGCTGCAGTTGAATATATATATATATACTTGAACAAGATAAGGGAAATTGTCCATGCAGGCTTTTGTCAGGGAACAAACATTCTTGACTTTGGTACTCCTGTGGAACTTGGTAATTAAAATAAAACTATATTTAGCAGTAGACAAGAGAAAACGTCCTGCTGGCAGGCTTATAGCTAATTGTACCAGAGATTACTGAACTGCCTATGTATGTCCACATCATTCTACCATGTAAATAAAATATGTAGAAATGGAGCAGTACTGTGGCAAATCACTGAGATGAAGTTACTGAATTTTTGAATGTTTACTTCTACAGTGATCTTGTTTTCATTTTGTAATTTTGGCTTGACTAGGAAGCCAAACTCTTAGTTTTCCCTCTCTACTAGTGTTACAATGTTATTTGCAAGGATCCTATTCTGTTGTGATCAGAGAATGCTTTATCAGCTTAAGCAGATGTTCTAGTGACAAATTTTGATTCTGTCTCATATAGTAAAGGATATGAGTTCTACAAGAAAACGTCCAATGGTTGAGCTGAGAGGTAGGAGAAATACTGTTGTTCAAAATGCTAGTTCATCAAAGCTGAGACTTTTTACAAGAATGCGTCACTTTTGACTGTTATTTTTCACTTCTTGAGTGAAATATCTTCTGGGGCATATAACTGAGACAATGATTCCCTGCAACCTGCGAAACCATTCTGCACAGAAGGGATGCCAGTTCCAGTATGCTCTCTCTGCGTGAGTTATTTTTAGGTATTATGGAGAAGTCTTCCCAGTATGTTTTATTTTCTCGTGTTTTTACCCAGTGGAGCTTCTTAGCAACTCCATGACTCTTTGCATTCATTTTACATGTAAATGCTGAACAGTTCTGCTTCTGCTTTTCACTATTTTCTGAAGCTGTATTTCTTTTTGATTGACACCTCTAATTAGACACATCCTCAGGTTTTATTAAAAAAGCTTGAATAAGATAGAATTTTCACCCTGCTTTTCACAAACTTATTTCAGAATCTGAAGATATATTTATTATGATGCTTCTCTCTTTAAATTAATTCTGTAGTTGTTCAATTATTTCATGTTGGTTTGTCCTCTGATTCTCTGTCAGTTTGACTATAGTATTGACTTATTACAATCAAATAACTTATTTTCTCCAGCCCTTTGTTAACCAAATGCCTTAATTTTTCTGTTCTTAGGCTGTTACATTTCAGTCTTGGCTTTAACAGCATTCCCACCATTGCAATGTGTTTTTTCTGCGTAGACCTGTTCTGAACACATGCCGGTACATATGTTTAGAATCCAGTGTGTTGCTGTTTGTTGGTTTAAACCATACGGTTTGCATTCATACTGTCCTGTTGTGATAACTCATACACTTTTGCAGGCATTAATAAGTTTGCCTTTTTTTCTAATTGTCATTTATATTTCTTTTTGGCTTAAGAACTTTAAGAAAAAATAGCCTTAGGATTTGTAATTGCCAAAAACTCTTCTGCTGTCTGTAACCAAATTGTGGCAGTGTTGAGGGGATCTCCTGCATGCGCATCAGCATCTTTCCCAGCTCCTGGTTCTAAGATGGCAGAGAGGCAACCCTCTGCCTCAGTGCTGGTGCCTCTTCATGGTGGGATTGCAAGGTACGTGCTGATACAGCCACCTTCACAGAGACATCTTTTTGGGGCGAGGGCACCTCCCCCACAAGGACAGGCTGAGAGAGCTGGGGCTCTTCAGTCTGGAGAAGAGAAGGCTCCAAGGAGACCTTATAGCGGCCTTCCAGTACCTGAAGGGAGCCTACAGAAAAGCTGGGGAGGGACTTTTTATAAGGGCATGTAGCAACAGGATGAGGAGAAATGGCTTTAAACTGGAAGAGGGTAGATTTAGACTAGATATCAGGAAGAAATTCTTCAGTGAGACACTGGAACACGTTGCCAAGGGAGGTTGTGAATGCCCCCTCCCTGGAAGCATTCAAGGCCAGGCTGGATGGGGCTTTGAGCAACCTGGTCTAGAGGGAGATGTCCCTGCCTATAGCAGGAGGCATGGAACTAGATAATCTTGAAGGTCCCTTCCAAACCAAATTGTTCTATGAGTCTATGATTCTATGCTCTGATGCAGTGCAATGTTGCCTGCCCCCTGTATATGTTACAAGCTTGAGCAATAGGCAACACTTTCACATTTTTGTTTGTTTTTAAGTAAAATTTTATTTTACAAACACTTTAGTAGTTAGGTCATCCTCACTGAAATACCATTAAGCTTTCAGTGTAGCCAGAGCTTACAGGGATTATACTCCTTGAGCAGTCTCTGACCAAAAAGCAAATGCAGTAAATGTAAGAAAGATGAAACAAGTCTCATAATGTGAATGGTGAAGGCCTAAGCTCTAACTGTTTGGTCTGATTACACATAAGATGTGTCCAGTTTCATCTTCACCTACCTGTTTGGCATATACCAGCATGGCACAACGTTAGCACAACGTGGGACTCTTCTGACATAGGGCATATAGGATTATAAGCCACCTCACTCGCTGACCTGGTAAAAAAAAAGTGGAACTTGGGGCACACTTAGCATCTTCCCATCAGGACAGGCTGAGAAGAGAAGCACAAGCTGTGTCCACAGAGTAGTCCTGTGGAAGGTTTGTCCTTGCTTAATTCTTACAAACTGTTTTATTGGATCTTTTCAAGTGGAAAAAAAGAGGCAAAAATTCTAATCCTCACCCCACCCCAAGAAAAAACGAAGAGCAGAGAAGTTGTTCTGAACATTTTTTTCTCTCTTTATAAATATTTTTTTTTAATTAGGAAAATCCATAGATTGTTTCCACCATACTTCATTTTCTAGTGTACTGAAATTAATTTCATGGAACAGGAAAATTATCTCAGCCATGAAGAAAAACAGCTTTTCTTCACTGTAAAGAGAAAATTATTTTGTTCATTTTCTAGGGAGACTTTACTACAGTGGCTCCTAAGTATTTTATGAAAGAAGACACAATACTTGTCCTTCCTGGCTGAGAAAACCTATGCTTCCTGGGATTACTGACTTTCTCTAATCCCATTCATTATCAGGTATTATGGGAGGATAAGAGCAGCAGGGGGTTTCGTTTGTTTGCAGCTGAAGAGATGACAGTCCTTAAAGGAATCTATCAGAGAAAATGGAACACAGCAATTGTGGTAACGATTTAGACCTGGTTTGGAGATGAACAGGAGTCCTTGCAATCACAGCAAAGAACAGACATTTCCTATGACTTGCTAATTAAACCTGCACCAACATAAGTAATGGCTCTGTTTGTACTGGATAATGTATCTGCTTAGTTGTGTGAGCGAGTTTCTGCATGCATCAGAAGAAATTCTTTACAGCACTCAGTTTTCTTGCAAAAGTGCTGAAGTTGATGACTGGTGGTGTTTTAATTCGGTAAATACAAATGTTGACTGAGCATGCATGTTGTAGGGATGCTCAGCCCTGAAGAAATACCAGGAGATCTTTGAACTCCATCACCAGACAGGGACTCTGTTTCTACATGCTGGGAGATCAGATGGGGTCACCAATCTAAATGCAGTTGTGGGGTCTTAAAGAGTAGCACATGCAGATAAAATGTGTTCTCTGAAATACAGGGCTTCTGCTAGTGGTATTTCCCTTTACATGCCTCCTTCTCTTGCCATCTGGGTTTCAGAGGCAGACTCCCCCAGCATGGGAGCTCTGCAGCAGGTGACCTCCTCTCACACCGTCAGCTGGATCTGTTGGCCCCAGCCTGACCAGCTATGCTTGGTCTTAGCAGAAGGAACTTCAATGTTACTGTACACAGGGCTGATTTTAACCTTTGTGAGGGAGGAGCAGCAAGACTGAGGTGACTGTGGAGTCCTTACAGTGATGAATGCTACCCCTAGTGGAGCTGGCAGGGGAGGTGTCTCTCTCCTGACAGCACGCAGAATAAAAAAAATATAAAAATGTCAGAGTATCCTAGTTGGCACTCACTGTGAATGAGTCACTCCTAATACTACTGAAAAGCTAATTCTGCCCTGACTTCAAAGAGAGACATCAAAGGAGGTTTTGCTGCTTATCCAGGTGCTAAAGAAAGAGCTTCTCCATGCTGCTGTTACTCTGGCTGAGTACGGAGGAGTGTCATGCTTGCTCATTGTTGATACTGAAATCGTTCTTCTCAGAGCTTATTGAATGCAGTGCTGACACGAGCGAGGGAACCATGCCAGCAGTTTGACAACTGCTTTGTGATTTTTACAGAAGATAAACCACAGAGGAGAAATGAGATAAAACAGCTGGAAATTAGAATCGCAGAATCAATTAGGAGGTGTTCCCTGATTTTCCTAAACAGAAAAGATAATATTATTTGTAGGATCTGTTCCATAACTTCCTGCTATTTCATGTTTCTCCTTCCTACATGCCAAAAGCCCCTTAGCCTTCTGCGTCACACCGACTTTATGAGTACGCTGGCTTTTTGCATATGGTACCAGGCCTGAAGACAGCCCCCTTAGCACACCTTCTGCAGACCTGTGGTGCTGGCTTTGCTGTGTGGTTGTGTATGTTTCCCCAGCACATGTGAAGCTATTGATTCACTTTTGAAGGGAAGACTAATTAAAGTCATAAATCCTGTTGACAAGTGGCATTTGGAAGATTCTTTCAAACTCCCCGTTGATTTCTTGGAGAGCAGTAAATGATTTTCTGTGGAAAAGAAGTGCAGGAGTGCATAGCTGTGTGGACTTCATACAGGATTAGAAATGGAAGGGAAACGATTCAGTTTAATATTGGGAATTAGAAGATGGATAAGAAGTTGGACACTGGAAAGGATAACACTGGACTATTTTGAGAGGAAGTACTTTCCGGGTAGAAGGTTACTAACAAAACTCACCAAGAGAGCAAATGTGGTCAATATTTTCACTCACATTTTGGACAAAAGCAAAGAATGCATTTAATGAAGGCTGAATTAGTAATAGCACTATGGTAATCTCATTTTAAAATTCATGCTAAATAAGCCTTTCAGTTGGCCTTGAGTAGTTTGCTGAGAGGTAATGTCCCTGGTCAAACAGAGGAAAATATATGAAAGAGAAGTAAAAGAGAACAGCAGATCTTGGTTTCTTCTATGGCTTCATTCTAAAGTTGGAGCTAGGAGTGCATATAAGACATTTTCTGAAAGAGATGTAAACTATGAGAATATAGGGAAAGTCTCTTTTACATCAGTCCCTAACAGAAGTGATGAATTATATTAAATAGTGAATATTCAGGAAGACTAAGAAGAAAAGAATAGAGGAATTAAATATTTCTTCCATAATGTACTAATAACTATTGCAATAGAACATTTTACTTTTGCTGCTGTGCCCTTTCAGATGTATTTTCAGGATTTTATTTAATGGATTTTCTTTGTTTTTCTAAGTTTTGAGAACTTGTGAGTAGACTTAGCCCCCTTGTACTGCGAACTTAATTTTTATTGCCTAGTGCATGTAGGCTCTCCACCAATACGATCTATGGCTTGTCTCCTTGCAGAACTGTAACATAAGCTACTGTTTTAGTTCACTGAGAGGTGACGCATATTGCCAAATTTATTTTCTCATCTCAATGATGTATAGACTGAGCTTATGATAGTTATTCATGTTTCTTTTCAGTTTTGACCTATAGCTGAATTTGTCTCTGATCCATGCTGGGAATTGTGTCACTCCTCTATGCTTTCCCTTCTCTTCAGTCGTCTCTATTCAAAATTCTCTATCCCGTGTTTCAGCTTTTTGCAATGTTTATAATGTGCTTTGTGTGATTAATAGCACAGATGCAAGGTATGCTCCTAGGACCAGTGAAAGAAGTAAATGTCATGGCAGCCAAGAACATTTCCAACTAGCCCTCATCCTTTGAAGATAACACCATGTGCTGTAGGGGTTAGATATACAGATGGGAAAACCTGAGTTCTTGCTACAGTAGATACTAACTTTGGAAAAGTTATGTTTCTGCTCTGTACTTCAGATTGCTTATCTCCAGATTTAGGGATAATATTTCTCAAATACCTGCTGACACTCAGCAGCTTTTTGCAGAATCTTTGAAAAAGCCTAGCTAAAACTTCAGTAAAATTCCACATTCAGTTTCACCTTTCACTGCTGTAAAGTGAGCTGCTTCTGCTCTAAATTCAAGTCTTGGGAAGAAAGATTGTCTGCTAAAGTCAGGAAAAATAAAGCATACCTAGACTGGAAGGGATTTATGGATACTTATCATTAGAAAAGTTCTAAATAACATCAGTAAAGGGAAGAGCAGAGACAGCCAGTCTCACTATTTCACTGTTTCTTGCAGATAGTATGTTTTCTGAGTAGGGCTAAGCATTGTCCCTGGCTTTCTGGAACCTGCTAAACTCAATTAGCTTTCAAGTGCAGACACTTTTTTGAAATTTGTCATATTTCAAATTATAATGTTTTTTCACTAATTAATTAAGCTAACATTTGGAAAAACAAATATCCTAAAATGCTGTATTCTTTGTCCATCTACACACATGGACACATGCCTGCATATATATACTATTGTAGTAGATTACTTACCTACCTGAACCTAAACATATAAAGCCTATCATAGATAATAAAAGCAACTGTATATCTGGGAGGAAAATTAGAATTCTTCTAGCCTTCAAAGCAAGATCAACAATAACTACGTCATTCCTAATGTAGCTGTGTTCAGTCTTCTTGTCTCCACAAATGTGTATATCTGAACCTATACGTTCCATTTTTTTTTAGTGTACTTTGTTAGAATTTTCTGCTGTCTCCTTTCTGTCTGTTGTGACCCATGGGGACGCTGTCCAAGCAGAGCCCTTCCTTCCTGTTTCCAGACCAGAGTGTCTGAAAGGAAGAGGACCCTGGGTTGGGAAGGGCTGGTGGAAGGGGAGGGAGCTGGCCTTCCCCAACCCCTACACTGTTCTCCACAGCGCACTTCTGCTGTTGCTGGGAGCTTTTGTGGTCAGGCTTTTTGTTGGCTGGTTTATTTTCCTTATAAGTCAGTGAATGTCACAAGAGGAAGTGGGGAAGAGTCAAGGTCTCCTGTTGAAAGTGCTGTGACTGTGGCAGGAATATGGAAGTCCAGCAACTTCCATAGTTTTCATCCTGTCCCCTAAATGGAAGGCTGTCTAAGGTCTCCCACCAAAATTATGCATTTTATCAGTGTTTGTTGCCATTTATTTTTAGCATGTACAGAACTGGTAGTGCCCTAGGCACTTCCCAAAGAAATAGGATGAGCAGGGCCCCCACGCTTAATTGCCTAAAAGGAAAGGGAAGAAATAATGAGAGTAACTGTTCATGCTGTGATGTTGGCACAGGCTTGTCAGTAAAATGCCATGTGTGGGTGCTGCCCTAGTGCTATACATAGCCCTTGCGGGAGGAGAACCCAAGAACGCCTTGGGCGGCTGCCTCAGTTTGCTTGCTTTGCCACGTCTGAGAGCTGATGGAGGGACAGGGTGGAAGGGTACGGAGCAGGGAGAGACAGACGCTGGGTCTGCATGGGAGCATGCACGAGGGAGATAAGGAAGGAGGATGCCCTCCTTTTATTCCCAGTTACTCCACAGGCACAAGTGGAAAAACAAGTACATTAAATTGTGGAGTACTCTGGACATACAGAGCCAAAGCTGCTGTAATGAAAGAAGACCTTGGTGACTTGCGTGCCTCTTATGCCCACCCCTAGTTTGAATTATTTTGAGAGTCTCTCAAGTGGAACTGCTTAACTCAGTTCAGATGCCCAAGGCAGAGACTTCCTGCATCTTGAATATTGTCTCTGCTGGGAGTTAATTATATGGACTGAATAATTAATGTTCACTTTTGGTAAATCAAATAAAATAACAAAGCAGATTTCTGTCTCTGCTACAATTTAGATAACAGGAAAATATCTTTCATGCACAAACAGAAAGGCTAGAACAGCAGAAGAATCAGAATGCTATGATGTTAAAAGTCATGAAATGCATTATTTTTTTTAAATCCAGGATTATCTTTACTTTGTTCTCACCCTATTAATTGTGCATAGGTATGGGCTATATTACTGTAGAGTAGAAATAAATTAAGAACATAAGATGATGTTTACAATCATGAATGCATTTTCATACGTACAAGCTATGAATGAAACTACCAAGAGAAAGAAGGCAGAAAGAAATTAATTTTTTTTCTCACGTAGGTTTTTGCTACAGTGTCTCAGTAATACCAGAATTGATCTTGGGCAAGATCATCACACAGGTGTCTTGCTGCTCGGATTTGTCACTTCATGTTTCCTAATTCTAAGAAATACAGACAAGATCACTGTTCATATCTGTTGAAAAATAATCCTGGGGATTATCTGTATTCTCCTGAGACAGTTCGCTAGAGAAATGTTCATGACAGTGAAACAAGAAACAGCTCTCACTGTTCATTTCTTCCCCCTTCCCCTTGTATTTTAGCTCTATATTCGATGGCACAGAATGCTTAAAAGAAAGACTAAAGGAAATTTTAAAATAGCTGATCATGTTTTCAGCCTTAAAAATTATGCTGTTGTAAAATGTATTTATTTAGGAGTAATTCTTCAGGGGTAGCTAATACTTCACAGTTTACAAATATTCTTCCCCAAAACTCCAGCTTTGCCATGCAATCCTTTTTGTCTGCTTCAAATCTAACACTTTTTTACAACAGTTTTTACTTTCAAACTCTGATTTCTAGGAGTTTTCTTATTATTTTCCCAATCTGCTTCATTGCATTCCATATCTACTGAAATGTTTGTATGATCTCATGCTGATCAGTGGTCTCAACATTTCACCCTTGACCCATGTGGTACTTAGCTCATGCATATTTTTAAGCATGTGTCAACCGTTTACAGGCGTTAGGCCCGATTCCGTGACAAAGGGGACGGGGGACCCACGGGCCCACGTCCCGGGAAAAGGGGAAAGGGGAAAAGGGTAGGGAGATGGCCCTGAGAGCAAAGAACAGCGGCAACAATCTGAGGAGAAACAAACTAATTTACTAAATAAAATATCGGAATGCAAAAC
>NC_034414.1:27282132-27377132 GCF_002078875.1 Numida meleagris | reverse complement strand
GGCTTTTTCCCTGTTGAATGATTCTGTGGTGCTCATTGCCAAAGGGGCAGCACATATTAGTCGTGTGTCTAACTTTGTCTCTTGCACCAGACAGCATAGCTAGGACTTCAGACCCGTTCTGTGTAGGATGTGCAGCATCTATGTGACCATGTTGCCCTGGGATATGAGCTCAGAAGGACAATCAGGAGCTGGGACGCTGCAGTCCTTCCATCAGGGAGGGCATTCTGGGGAATGTGGGGCTTCTGTGCCCTAAGTCCCTTCCCAATTCATCTTGCCAGTCTGTTCTTCTCTGCTGCATTCCCTGTGCAAGCTTCTCACTCACTGAAGCCTATAAAAGGAATCAGTCAAGGTAAATGTGTTTTCTTGTTTGTTGTTTTATTGTTGCTTTCATTAAGGAAATACAAATCAAAGAAAAGCTTTCAAGGCAGGCAAGCTTCTTCAAATATTTGCTCTGTTCCTCTTCCGCATACTCAAATACACGGAAGTTGCACTCTGAAATAATAATTGGAAGTGAACCATTCAGAAAGACCCTCCCTCCCCATTTTCCCTCAGAGTGTGAGTACAAGGAAAGTAGGTAGGGTGAAAATTTTAAAGGAACAGAGGAACTATGCTGAGACTGCTAAGCTACAGGATGAAGTGAATAGCAGCGTGTAGCTATGCGGATACGGTGCTCTTTCTCTCCCCTTCATAATGAGCTTAATGGTTTCACAGCACCCAGCACTGGGAAGGATACACAAACATATGGACTGTCTACACTGTGTCAGACAGGAGGAGACATTTCTGGAGATGCAACTGCCACACAGCTAAGCAATCTCAAACAGCAGTTTGACCTGTAGGTCTTTTGTTGCTCTGTGTTGTTGTAATACCAGGGCAGAATAATGCTAGTCTCAAGGTCTGTGCTTGAAAAAGTGGAGGATGTTGACTTTCAATGTGGTATGCACAGTGGTTCCAGGAGCAGTTTTAAGTACACAGAAATATGTTCAGTGAAATTCCTTTTTGTTTCCATAAAACTCTCTAAAGTCCATGATTAATATCCAGCATGTTAATAATTAAATAAATAAAAATCAGCTTGTGTTTCTTGTCGAAGTATGCTGCACTCAGCGCTCTGCGGTGTGAGTGTGCTGTCCTTGCTAATCTTCTGCAGGCATGTCCAGGTGTGTCACAGGTAGGGTCCAGTCAGTGCAGAGTCCTGCCTGTAGCTCTGGTCTCTGTTGAGAGGTAATTATGATGTACAGTATTGCTGCTACTGGCATTTCTCTGTGGGGGTGATTTTTCTTGATTTTAGTCTTGCCTATTCGTATTTTGTGAGGAACTGAATGCTCCTTGCTGAAGCAAGTTTCTGGAACAGAAGTACTCTGTGTTTTGCAATGCAGTAGCAGATGAGGCCATACCTAACGGCAGTCAGATATTTGCTGCTCCATGGCTGTCCCGGGAGGTGAAGCAGCACACTGGGTGCTGGTGGCACACCCTGCCCAGGGAGCAGTCTGTTCCCTGTGGCTGCACGCTGCGCTATTCTGTAAAGCCACCGTGGGTACCAGTTAGAGTTTAATTGTTGTTAGAGTTGATTCTTTTGAATGGAATCCTCTGCAGTTCAGAAGCAAATACTATTCATGTTCATACAAACACTCATACCATTTTAATCTCTCAAGTTTACGTGCCTGAAAAATTTCCTATGGCAGTGAGTTCCCCTGGTTAACTGCCTGCTCTCCTTACAAGTGCTGCATTCTTACCTGTTACCAAAGTCACTACCTTTGGCTTTGTCTGTGCTCCCATTTCAGGATTCTCTGTAGAGCTGGTGTTTGATTTACCACTCAATAAGAAATATCCTTGCTTAAGGAAGGAAGTTGAATTTGGCAGCAGCAGTGGATGGGTGCAGTGTCTGCACAGCCACAGAGTTGTGTGACAGAGTTGTCACTCAGGCTCCCACTATGTGCAGAGACAGAATATTTTCTAATGAATTAAATCCTCTGAATCAGGTCACAACAAGAGCAACTTACATACATCTGGCCTGGTCATAAAATGATTCAGGTGAATAGGGAACAGTTGGTTATCCTGAGAGCTGCTTGCTGGCAGTGGTGCATTATGTCTACAATTGCACACCCTTTAGCTGAGATGCCATGCCATTATCGATTCTCAGGGAAGGGTTGAGGATAAATGATTTTAACACAGTTTTAACCCACTATGCAGCATGCAGCAGGAAAGGTTTGTGCCCTAAACAAGCTGTTTTGCAGTGTAGCAGCTCACCCGGCTTGTCAGATTTCCCTAATGCACAAATAATTGCTCTGGACACACAGGGTAATTCATTTCATCACACTGCTACTCTGAATTCCTATTTTATATCTACATGGAAGGTATTTGAATATTGGCAGCTTTGTTTAATAGTTACACTGTGTTCATCTTGCATTCCTGTTTATCCAGTGGCAAGCAATAGGCGCAAGTATGGGACGCTCTGCCTGGCCCCATTTTGCTCTCTGCTGGAAGGCAGAGCAGTGGTCGAGGCCTGAGCCCTACCCTCACTGCTGGAAATGAGGCTCTCAGCAGCACCCACTGGGTCCAGAGCGACGCTGCGGGGTAGGAAGCGTCTACAGATGGTGGGGGGATGGAGCAGTGATGCAGGCTGGTGGCTTCCTGCGTGTGTTCTCCCTTCACACCTCCAAAGTGATGCTATTGTGTTGAACTGTGGAGATGGAAAATATATCTTGGGGAAACAAAAGCAGTGGAGGTTACAACAGAAGGTCCTTTGCTATATGTACAGTTGATGCAGTCTGATTCTCTCTTATGTCCAGCAGTGTATTTGTTCACTTTCTTTGTGAATAAATAAAAACGTGTATCTTATTCCTTCTTGCTGTGCTGCAGTTTCATCAGAGGCCCACATGGGATAGACTCCCCTATCTGTGATTACATTAATTTTGTTTATATTCATCTTTGATCTCTCTCCACAAAAGTGCATGGCTGTGCTCATGCTCACGCATGCGCTTGCCGTGTAGTGGTGCCTGACCAACTGCTTTGAATTGCTGGAGGGGAAATTGTGTGTAAAGGCTGTCCAGGGACTATTAAAGAGAGAGGCAGGGGGAAAGAACACTCTCTAATCAGCAGTTCATTAAGCAGCAACAACTTGTGGCAGAATTGTGCTTAGGAGACTGCTGAGCACTTAGGTATTCTTAATAGTTTAAATTGGGAATTTGAAAACTTACTAGGATCTTGGATAGCTGATTCAAATAGGCAAGGTAAAAAAAAATGCACTCAGCTTTATTAACATACTAAAAGTAACAGCAAACAGAGCTGAAGCCAAGTGAAAGCAGAACAGAAGCATTTAGGAAATGGTTTAAATTAGACAAAGTGCAAAAATCTCATGGCAGAAACCAAACAAAAGATGGCTCTGACACTGTCTGCCTGCAGATGGATTTTTATGTTTGTGGAATAAAACTCTGGAGAGTCACAAAAGGATTTATGGGTCAGGGAACAAGTTAGGAGTCTATGAAATAAAAATAATCATAGGCAATAAACCAGGCTTTCCTGAAAGTAACTCTAGTCAGAGATGCAAAGTCAGCTGTACTTTTAAACATCAACTGACATTGTCAAGGATACGATATTTGCTGAGGATTTTAGGAAGAGGAGGAAGGTATGAGTTCTGTAAAAATTACTGCTTTCAATTTCTGAAGGAAAAAGTAGGTCAGGAGATTTTCGTTCTTACTTTACTTTTACCCTGAAGGGATTAATTGTACTTCAGCTCAAGCAATGCATACAGACTCGCAATCTAAAGAATATTTTATGTAGGAAACTGTAATGCTTGTGCAATCTTCATTTAACCTTGGTCGTTGTGGTTAGGGAAATTCATGCACTAGGTGAACACTGAGTCATGAACTCAGCATTAATAATATATTAACAGCCACCTGATGGACCTCACGTTTGCAGATTCTCTTTAATGCTGGGAAGTCTGAAATCTTAAACAAAACACACAAGGAAAAACATACCCTAAAATTGTCTTAAATCCCATTTTGAGAATTATTTATATGAAGGGGGGTGAAATTGGTGGATGGCAACCCTGGCTCTAGCTACTTCCTCAAGTTTTATGATCTTGGCCATAAAGATTGTATTTCATGAAAGCAAAGACCAGAATTTCAAATGTAAATGCCTAGGGCCAGGCCATGGAGTGAATAGCCTGACTTTCTTCAAGGTATAGCTTGGAGGCTTGTTGCTTTTATAGGCTTTGAACTGTTGCTAAATGGGTGCCAACTGTTCTCCCTCTAAAATGAGACAATTGCATAGGTTTCCAGAAACTGGTTTCATTATGGGAATCTGGCCTCCGGAGCCCAAGAATGGGATAGATCTGGAAGAATGGTATAGATCTAGAAGCTGGAGGTTTAAATTGCTCAGAAAAGGACAGGAAGGATTTGTGGGAAAAACATAGGCTCCCATCCCTCTTCTTAAAATTTTCATGTTTTCTCTCATATGTGAGAAGTTCAAAGCCACGAACTCTCTTTCAGAGTAGTCAGGGCAGCGAGGCATTGTCACAGGCTGCCCAGAGAGCTGTAGGTGTCCAATCTCTGGAGGCACTCAAGTCCAGGATGGATGGAGCCCTGGGCAGCCTGAGCTGGTGGGTGGCAGCCCTGTCAACAGCACAGGGTTGGAACTGAGTGGGCTATAAGGTCCCTTCCAACCCGAATTTTCTGTGATATTCAATAAATGGGAAATTTTATTTTCCTATGGCAGCATTGCTCTGGCTATCTGGCTGCCTGGTGTGAACAGGGTAGGAATATGGCTGGAGATCTTCCAGCCATTGTGGCTCGTAAGCAGGGTCTGCTGTTCTTAGTTACATGGTAGATAAGTGCAAGAACAACCTTGCAGGAATAGCAGGCTGATCAGGTAGCTTGCCTGAGGGTAAGGTTTAGCAAATTCAGTTTGAAAGGTGGGTGCCTCAGCCAATAGCTCTCTGTTGGTGAAGGATTATTTCTATGCAGTATTGATGACCAGAGTGTCAGCACGCCTTTGATTTATTTGTGAGGACTCATACCTTGCTGCACAGCTTCCTAGTTCTTGTCACAACCTTTTCCAAGTGAAAGAGAGCAGAGCTTGGCCAAAATATCTCCTCCTCCCTGAAGAAGGGAATGCAGCTTTTGTTTCGCAAATGAGCTGAAGCAGCATCACTTCTTGCTGTAAAGTTCCCTGTACTGGGCAGCGGTGGGAACTGCTGAGCACCATGTCTGCCTCCTTTCTGCTGGGGAAATGGATTCATGGCAAACACAGAAATCAAATCAGCCAAGGTTGAAATAGAGTGAGTGCCCTGGTGATTTAACTGCTTTCATTTTGACAGTGGTGAACAACACAGGTTATGCAATAAACCATACAAGATAGTGTTTGCTGACAAAAATAATAAATGGAGATGCCTGTCATCTTCTGTAGGACATACTGCAAGTTAAACGGTCATCATAAATTTGAGAGTTATTGATCTTTTCTGTCTCCCCTGGAGGGTATAGGAGACATTTAACTTCAGTGCAGGTAGTCACATTGTCTTTGCTTTTTTTTTTTCCTGAAGTCACAAAATTTCAAATTTGAGCCAGTGCTAGCTGGCTGGTTCTGTATCCTTGCAAAAGAGAGCCTAGCATTTCCTCCTTGTATGAGGAGAGTCCAGAGAATTTCACTGTCTAGCAGGTGGCTGTGATTTTGGAAATAGCTTCTTAATAAATTTCCTTCCCCCGGGTTTTTGTCTGACATGCTAATTAAGCTCACTGGGGAAGCATGTGGCTTGGATACCTCCCTTGGTTCCAGGCTCTTGGAAATAGGCAACAAATGTATATGGATTTATGCAATTGTGGCAGAGGGGAAAGTATCCAAATGCTTGACCTCTGAAGGTACTGAAGCATCTAATGCAAGGGAAGGAAACCAGTGGCATGCTGTTCCTGAGGCTCTGCAGGCAGGGCAGGGGTAATAATGAACTGGAAGAGGAAGAGTGGATGCCCCTCAAGAGAGTGGCAAGTGTGCGAAAAACAGATTGTGTGAGTAATTACTTTTGCATACTTTCCTGGCCATTATCAGCAGGACAGAATTTCTGATGAAAAAACTTAATTAAAAAGTTTAATTTTTTTTCTCTTAAGAAAACTGCGCAAAGGGGCTCATTGGCAGGTGGAATTTAGGACACTGATTAATTGCTTTCAAGTAATCAGCCATGTGAATCCTGCTAAGATGAGCGAAACAGAAAGAGTCAGAGTTGGCAACCTGCTGGGCAAGGGGCCCAAAAGCTTGAGCCATTTCTGAATTAAGCCTTTTCTGACTGCTTCCCTGTCAGTATTGCAAGAGTACATTCCTCAAGAGTTCGGGTATCTCTGTACCCACAGGAGCCTTCCTCTTTTGAGGTGCTGTGCAGATACAGAGCTGCTATCTTCCTTCTGCAGTAATGCATCTCCCTGTGAGAGACGAAACTTGTGTGATTTTTTAAAGATACTCAGTTTCATCCAGTCTATTTCTTGGAAACTTCTGAAGTGAAATACAGTTGTCACTGACCTCAAAGTGAGAAATACAAACATTTGCCACAATTCACACAAAAGGAGTGACACTTCTGGTCCCCCATGACACTGGTCTCTCACTTTGCCTTCTAGCTTTCTGAACTGGAAGACAGCCTCCTCGTGGAGGGCAGGGAATATTGGTCAGCTCCAACTCCTGCTGCTGCTTTTCCTCCTCAGCTCTGTCTCTTCCCTTCCCATCTCGTCACCTCCAGCCATTGATCTGCAGCCCATCCCTCACACCCATCCGTGCCTTGGCTACCTCCCTCCAGCCCAACCAGAGCTGGTCCCTCCTCTGCTGCATCAAGTTCCTCTGAAGGAAGACCCTGTCCTGTTATCTTCTCTCCCAGAGCTACACTCCAGGAGAGTGCCTCACTCTATTTGCTCATTTCTTGATGATCTGCTAACTTCTGCTGTGAATCTATGATCAGTCACCCTTACTGCAGAGTGAGGAACGCTGTGTTTCTGAGCAAGCTATATGCTGACTGAGAGAAGGCAGGGGTGCTTGGACCCACAGCCAAGACCTCCTGCACTCCTGCAACAGCTGGGAGCTGGCGGGGGCTGGAGTACCCTGGCAGCACCCCAAGGCACTACAGCCAGCTCTGTTGCTTTATATGTCTGGGATGAAGCAAGGAGAATAAGTGGAATCAAGGAGAAGGAGTGGTGGAGGAGTGCAGTATCTGGCATTTCTGCTGGGTGAGTAAAGAAACACTGTGGCGTGAGCATGTTGTGTGATCACTGTGTGCTGCTGTATTGCACATGGAACACTTAGGGTCAGCTCAGACACCTTGCAGAAACCCAGCCTTCCCAGTGAGGGCAGCACACGTTGCCTGATGAATATCAAGAAGCAGCAGAAAGGATTACAGGCTGCCTCTCCTGTAACTCAGTGCAACAACGCTTGAAAGTATTAGGCATGCAGCAGTGGCAAAGAATCACAGAAAGACAAGCTTTCTTCTGCTGCTAAACTGAGAAATTCATTATGATAAGGCCCAGAGTACTATTCCTCAGGCAAGAGTCTCCACTTCCTAGCAAAGAGAGAAGGTTTGGGTTTTTTCCCACTCCTGTCTCAACATGGCTTCTCTGCAGTTTTGTTTTGAAATAGATGTGATTTCAAGGTACTCACTTCTCATCTTCTTTCCCTAGTCTGGAAAAGTCTTGCTAGATTACCAAGAGCTGTTGTTTAGCATATCACCATCTTTTGCCTGCCTTTGCAGTTTGTATTGGTGTTTTTTTCCAGGACATCCTTGTGCCCATCTCCTTTGCTATTCAGTGACCATATTTTTCTTCTCTGACAGTTGCATGCAGTGAGCAGTAGCACTCAGGACCCAGCACGTCTGTCATAAGACAGACACTGGTGCTTTCATCTCCCACCATGCTCGTCAGTCCTTCAGTTCAGATCTGTTTTTCTTCCTCTGAGCTTGTCCTCCTAAGATTATCTTGCTCATGGCACATGCAGCCCTTCTTTTTAATTGCACTTCTTCGCTGTGCCACATTTCTCTTCAGTCATCATCTGCAAGTTTTTCCTATAGGATATTCTCTTTTCTCTCCCATCCTCCCAGTTGCATTGCTCTGATAAACTCTAGATCTAGAAACACACATGAAGGCTCTGAAAGGCATTTTCATATGGGGAAGGCATATTTAAATGGACTTTTCCTTCCATCCTTCTTCATCCTTCTCCTTTCCATGTTCCTTCTCCTTCTGATTTGCTTACTTATAGCAAGCCTGAGGAGGGAATAATGATTTCCAATGCTTCAAGTGCCTGATCTGAAATTCTAGCTGTATCGATGCTTGTATAAATGAAAGCAGCTAAGTTTAAATTCTTTGCAAGATGTCGGATGAGAAGAACTTTTCAATCACACTTAAGAATGTAGTTACATATAGAATAAGTGCACTTTGCCCCAAAATACACAGGGAGCCAAATAACAAATTGGCAAATCTCACGGCAGCTTAAGTGGTTTAAGGGAAACAGCACTGAAATAGTAAATCTGGTACGTCCTGGATTGTTCTTTCTTTCGGACAAATTGACTGAGATCCTACACAGCTCTGTTTTTCTCAGTAATTCAAGGCACAGAATGATGCTAAAAGCTTAATTGAATTACCTTTATCCATAGATTCTGGCCAGCAAGGTGATCCAGAAGAAGTTTCTTGTCTAAGAATTACCAATCATGAAAATACAGGTTTGGAGAAATTGATGCCGTCAATAAACACAAGCCTGTCAACATTTTTTGGTGGTTTCCCATGACGAGAATTCAAAGTCATTGCTTGTAATACTTGACTTTGTGCTGATGTCACTTGGCCCCATGAAAAAACAAACAGGATTGGTATCTCCTTGAGAAACCTGTGTATTTAAAAACTCTCCTTGCAGAGTCAGGTTAAAAGGAACCTCCAGAAGCCACCTGGCTCCTGTTCCCATGTAAAGCAGCTTCGTAGCTAGATCACTTATCAGACAAGACAGAAGAAACATCTGCATATAAACACGTTACAAACTGGACAGCATTCATACAGTACTTGCTTGTGCTACCTAATTACTAAGACCCAATTTTCTGGTGCTTATATATTTTTTTAACTGTTTAGGCTAACTGTGGGTCTGAACAGACATCTCATTTCTCAAACACAGTTAAAGAATGTTTTCTCTCCCCCATGTAAATGTTTTCATGAACTTTCCTTTAAGAACTCTAGCAATCCTATGCTTTTGAGCAAGAGCATGATTTCAGTTAAGGTTTTGGTCTTTGTGCTTCTGTCATCTAGGTAGAAGTCCATGCCTTATGCTATAAGCTTTTTGAGTTTAATAACTAAGATTTCATAAGATGGAGCATCTCTATCCCTACATCTGCAGTGATGGCCCCTGTGCTGAGCTGAGCTGAGGTCTAAAGCTGAGGATGAAGCCTACTCTGTTCCTAAACTCCCTGGATTCCTGGCAGTATCTGACTTGGTTGCAGGTAACACAAGATTTCAAATAGAATTGGGTATTGATTTTATGTCATATGATGGAATCTTTGGGCTCTTTTTTAAACTGCTATATTGAAAGACCACAGATCTTCCTAGATTGTTTTGTAGGTAACAAGATAGCTCCAAAGAATACTATTAAGGCTGTAAAGACTAGTGCTCGCAAGACTATGAAATGCCACAGTGATAGGTGACTCTATGACCTTGCTTTTACTCCAGTGTTTCTGAGTTGTGATACTGTCTTTCTAACTGGATGGTTGCAGTTTGAGTTTTGTACAACACTTCAGTCTCATTGATTACATGTTCAGTCTCATTGATTACATGGAATAGCCCTTCCTGGAGACAAATCAGGGCTGTGCATGGAAGCTGTTGCACCTGCTTTATTTGCTTTGGCAGCTGAGAAGTGCAGAGGCTGAAGCAAGAAACGGTGGGAAGAAATGATGTAGTTAAGGCAGGTGAGAGTGCCCTAGAGATCATGTCAGGAGATCACGTCATATGCTTCTCAGCTAGGGTCCCTGAAGTCCAGTGGGAATATTTTGATGTTTATCTCTCTATACATCCATTACTAATATACAGAATGTGGATGATAGAGCAAAAAATGCTTGATGTTTGTGAAGCACTTGGATTTAGTGATGGTGGTAACATGGACAGGAAATCTATCCTTCAGGCTGCTGAGCAGAATGTGAGTGGTGTGCAGTGAGCAAGTCCTGCCGCTAAGCATGGCGAGAAACTAGTCGTGCCTAACAGTTGTCTAGCAGCTGTAGAAACTGGAGTTTCTGTGTACTGACTGAGGGAAGGGCTCTGCAGAAAAAAATGCCTATAAGCATTTTAAGTTTGTATTCCATAGTATGCTTTATAGCTGCAATAATGCTGCTGAAACAACTGTTTAAAAGCTCTTTAAAATGCAAGCTTTAAACTTGCATGTTTTTTTAACAGCATTTCCATGTGTAAGATGTATTTATGAACTTTATAAAGTAACACTAATAAACTCTGTCCACTCTTGCTGTCTTCTTCCCATCCTAACTTTCTTTTCAGCATACAGGCAGATTGTTAGTGTTGATTTGTTTGTGTATACCTGTGTATTGGCCAACAGACTGTATCATTTCTACCCAGATATAAGAGATTTGCGCCTTATGGGACATTTACAGTGGGACAGATGAATGTGTCATGTAGGTAAAAAGTTACTACATCAAAGAATAGTTCTTTATACCATCAACGTGCTTCTTGCTGATGTAAATGACTTGAAAACACACTCATACACGTTCCCGGGTTTCGGCACCACTTGAAAACACACTCATACACGTTCCCGGGTTTCGGCACCACTTGAAAACACACTCATACACGTTCCCGGGTTTCGGCACCACTTGAAAACACATTCACTCACACGTTCCCGGGTTTTGGCACCACTTGAAAGCACACATACACGTTCCCGGGTTTCGGCACCACTTGAAAGCACATTCACACACACACACAGACACACACACAATAGCAGCAAGAAAAGCCTTTTTTTATTCAAAGGTATAGCACTACTTTTATAATACTTGTTATCCACTATTGCCATCTAAAGCTTACTCCCTTAATGCTGATTGGATATTTTTGCTGAGGCATGTAGCAGTGAAGCATGAAGCAGTATTTTCCATCTACTGACATATCAAAAGGTAGCTTATCGGATCATCTTAGTTTGCCATTTTCCCTGCGTCACGGGTACATTCTTTGGTCAACTTGTCCCTATTCCTTTGGGGAGGGGGCCTTTCTCGTTACACCTCATATCCTCGCAACCGCCTATTACAACAATGACTGTACAAGATACAAGGCCACAGGGAATCAAGCTCCATACTTTAGCACAAAACATGTAATTTTTGCTGAAAATGATTTACAGACCGTGTTTGTTTATGCTTCCCTTGCCACAGTAAATAAATAGTGCTGTTCTGGGTGCTCCATCAAACGTTGCTGGAGGTTTGTGAAATATCAGGCTTGCCCTTGCAGAAGATGGGCTCTGGTTTGTTTTGAAATAGTTAGCAAACTAGCTTCCTTCACAGATTCATTTCACTGCTGGTCTATAGATTTAATTTAAATACGTAGGGGGCAGGAATGAAGAGAGGCAAAAATATTAGTTTCTGCTTGGAATACCCTTAGAAGCTTGTTATTTGGAGAGGGGAAGGCTGCCCTGGTGGCACATTCTGCATTATCGTCTGCTGCTTAGAGATGAGCGGTGCGGGGTCATCTTCCTGTGTTGGTTTTTAGGAATAAACCACTGCTCCTGTTTCTGTTTCCACTTGGAAATTAGGAATTATATTACTTATCTCACCCTGTTTTAAATTATAAGTTTTTGTTCACTTAAAATTTGTAATGAAAAGCAATTCTTACTGTTAATCACTTTTTGTTTCCCAACTGTATTAGACTGGCAGCTTACAGAAAAAAAATACTAGAGCCTTACAAGAAGTGTAAGAAGTAGCCAAAAGAAAGCATAAAACTAAAGGAGCCAGCCGGGCTCTTTATTTTCCCTTGTTTTTTCTTTCTGGTTAGGTTAGGAGATTTGGTGTCAGGACCAAAAAGTGTAATTGGTGCAGCTCCTTTGTTCTCCAGATTCTTGTACCATTTGCATTTGGCAATGTCAGCTTGGCCAGCTCAGGTGCCTTCCATGTGTCCTACGGCACTAGGTACCTGCTGCAGAGCTCAAGGTGGTTGGCTTAGGGTCACCAGCTTGTCCTGCCGCTCAGGTGAGTAGAGCAAGAGCACAGGCTTTGGGTCCAGGTACTAACCAAGTACTGGTGTAATGACAGGAAAGACTTTGGAAGCTCCTGCAGAAGAGAAAAGCATGGGTTTAGTTTAAAATTAGAGCAGATCTACTGTTTTGATTAGACCCATGGCTGAAAACTCTGTCTTAAAACATCAACACAGATTTGTACCTTAAAACATCATTAAAAATGAAAGAATACTAACTGGAATCATGTCACTTGCAGTGTAAGATCTCTTTTTTCATATAAGTGAATATGGGACTGAGCTGCTTGGTTGGCCACTCATGTAGCAGACCCAGCGCAACAGCACCGGTGGAAGGTGGGACCCCTGTGCATTCCCTCTGCGCCTTAGGATCCCTTTGTCACTGCCAGGCAGGCAGGGTGCTGCTGAGCAGAGTTGAGGGAAGCAGTAGTGTTGCTGAGTCGGAGCATCTGGCTGTGCATCACCCAGTCAGACTCCTGTTGGTCTCATCCACTTGTGTTGGAAGAGCTTTTCTGCAAATTTAGTTCTGAAGTAGCATCTATGCAAACCATGCTTGCTGGAAAGTGAATACCAGTCAGAAGTTACTGCTGGCTCTGAGTAAATGTCAGGAAGCAGTGCTTGATTGTTTATGTTTTTTGTCTGTTCCTCAGAATTCACCCAGGTCCCTTGCACATGTGAGCTGTAATTACAGCAGAGCAGGGCAGTGTTAAGGAAATGACAACACTTATTCATTGTCAGAAAAATTTCTTTTCACTGAGGCTTTCAGTTGTCAAACCTGCATCTTCTGACAAGAGCATTACTGGGCTCAGTTTGCTCAGCTCCTCTGGGAAGGCAGTAATGGTCAACAGCAAAATGTGCCTGATCTAAAGTTCAACTCCTAAACTTGTTCTTTATGAGAAACGTGTTTCTGACATACAGCAATGCTGACTATAGCTAACAAAGGTCTGCATCCCAATCTCTGCTGCTCCATAACCCAGTTAGACTCAGGATGGTTCAAACACTGCAGGTCCCCTGAGAGATTTATTTCAGGCTGTTCTAACTGTGGCAACTCTGAGGCCAGGGGATGAGAGTTGCCATTTGATAACAGTTTTGTTGTTGTTATTGATTTAAAAGTAAAAAAAAAACCTCTGCTGGCACAGCTGGCTAACAGCACTGTCAAGTACCACAATAGCTGTGTTTTGTGCTGAAACTAGTTTTCCTATTGCTCCTGTAGAAATACAGTAAGAAGGAATAGCTTGTTGACGTTTAAGTGCAATCAAGTGCACAAACTCATAGATCCAGAAGGCCAAAAAAGGGGGCGCTGCAGTATTTCTTATCAAAGTTTGTTGTTGCTGAAGAGAGAACTATTGTTTTACCACCAGTGTATGATTTACTGTATTGAGCTACAGCTCAATAGATGTAGGGGCCAGATGAATATATGATTCTAGTTAAAAATCTGCTTCTGTTCCTGGTGCTGCCCCCAGGGAAGCACCTAGGGTGTCTGTGCAGGTTGGCAGTAAGGACACGGTGTCAGGGGCACTGTTGAGCCCAGTGGTGGTCCTTATATTCATCAGTGCTTATATTTCAGCAGTGCACTGCGACAGCACGAGGGGAAATGGCCACAAACTGAAGCATAGGAAGTTCCATGCAAATGTGCATGCAAACTTCTTCACAGTGAGGGTGACGGAGCACTGGAACAGGCTGCCCAGAGAGTTGTGTATTTTCCTTCTCTGGAGATGTTCGAGACCCGCATGGATGCCTACCTGTGCAGCCTGCTGTAGGGAGCCTGCTTTGGCAGGTGAGTTGGACTCGGTGATCTCTAGAGGTCCCTTCCAGCCCCTGCAATTCTGTGATTCTGTGATTATATTGTCAGAGCCTTTGGAGGAGAGGCAGCAGCAGGGCTAATGGGACTGCAGGAGGCGGTAGCCCAGGAATCTGCGTGCTTGGGTGTCCCTGTTGTGCACATCACTTTCAAAGTTCCAGAGCTGCCACGACATGGGAGAAGTAGCTGCCTCCTGTGACATGCTGAATCATGCCCCTCTTACCATGGGTGTCTGTAGTAGGCCTAGCCTCCATGTGCAGGTGCTGTTGCCACTAGAGAGTCTACCTACATTTCTCCAAAAATGCTCCAGGTTTCTGGGTGTGCTGATCTTGGAGGAGGGTTTCTGCAGACCTACGCTGCTCCATCCTGTAACCTTGGCCAGCTGCTCCTGAAGCTCGATCGTATTTATTTTACAGTAATACAAGGTGCTTTAATTACTGAGACAGAAAGTTTCCTGGTCAGGAAATGCAGTCAGTTTTCACTGTATCTCAATTACAAAGCTGGCATAATTTTAAAAAACTTACTGCCTTCCATCTTCCAAATGCATGAAGTCTCATTATATTTTAAATACCTTTTGTGAGGTGTGACTCAGGAGGACATGAACAGTGCTGAACCAGCCTGCAGGTTTTGTTCCAGCTCTGTCTGAGTCAATTTCATTTGGCATGATTTAATCAGTTTTGTTTTCCAAGTCTGATGAGCATCTAGCTAGCTAGCTATCGCAATACATCATGTTAAAGCTTTGACCTAGTTGCAGAATAAAATATACTCTTCTGATCAACTATATTCACATAAATCAATATGAGTAATGCAGGAATCTGTTGTGCAGCTTCTTTAGAATGATGCACACCAATTTCCAGATGTCCCTCCTTCTCATAATCATTTTAATTCTTTGCCAATTACCATTAAGGAAAGAATTAATTAGAACTGAAGAGAAAGAAAGAAAAAATAACAAAGGTAATAGAAGATGCTGAACTAGCGAAACTTACTGCTGATGGCAAATTAAGGCATTGATGTACTCTGCCTGGCTGTGCTCTAATCCTCAGTTCCACCTTGATGGGCCTTCCTAGCTGCAGCCTGGCTCGATCTGCTTGAGCCACCCCTAAAACTGCTGCAGAGGAGGTAGGGTGGGGATAGGCTCGTGTGGCTGCAGGTACCAGCTGAGTGAGGGCAGGGATGGAAGGAGCTGGAGTGCTGCTTGGGGCATTATACATAGCGCTGCTGCCAGGCAGTGAGCAGCTAGCTACTGGCTATTAAATGGCAAGCTACCAAAAGCTGGTACAAGCCCCTAAGTTAGTAAAACAAAAATATATTTAGAAAATTCATACAGAAATTTCCTATCTCATATTCATTGTAACTGTTTAGGGAATTCAGGACAGCTTCTAAATAAACAAGTCTTTTTTGGGATTTGTTTTAAAGGTCATAAAGATTGGGAAGCTCTAACTCTGCTTCAGAAATGTGTAATGGGACTTTTGTTTGTTTGTTTGTTTGTTCCAGAACGAAATGTCTTTCTTTTTACAGCTCTAGTAAGAGGTTTCTTGTTTCTGAGACAAAATGGCTAGTTGTGTATCAAGCTGGCACTATGGGTGAAGAGCCATCTGGGATGCTACCTGCAGGGTTCTTTGCAGTGAAAAGAGGAGAGTTAGAGAGCGAGGGCAGACATGCTGGAGGCTTCAGCAATTGCTTAACTTCTCACTGTTGCCTTGGAAGTTATTCATACTCGAGTGTAAGGATGGATGGAGCTTGTTTACTCCTCACAGGTTTTGTTGCAGTGCTCTTTTCTCTTAGATGATGACACTGACAGCCGAGCCATTGTCATTTCAGTTCTGTGCATTGATACATTTCTGCTATACCGTGTATTTTTATCAATATTTCCCATAGGCTTGTCTTCATTTAGCTATTCGATATGTGAGGTAGTGTCAAAGTGAATCTGCTTTTGACAAAGCAAAAGTACTTTTGCCCCAAAAGTTAAAAACTAAACTTTTTGGGGTTGCATTTTTGGGAAGTATTCACTAACCTTTCTTGAATATTTGCTCTGAAAATAGATTCCCAGGAAAATGGGATTATTTCTTGCGCAATCGAATCCATCCTTCAGCAAGTAAATTAAGGTGGAATGTGTACAGAACAATTCAGTCATTGTCTAAGTGATTGTGTCAAGAAAATCTTAAGAAAATAGGGGGGGGAGGAGGTTGCAATCTTCCGAAGCTGGTGGTTTTCAGGTGAGGCACTATGTATTGATATCGCACTCTGTGATCCTCATTTTGTACATTGATTGCATTCTCTATCTGTAGAATGTTTTGATACTAAACAATATATACCATATTTGTTTTCTTTACTGCCTGATAAGACCCTGTTCAAACATTCACATAAATCTCAAATGGGTTAATATGGAGAAAAAAAAAGTCACCTTCTTCATAAGGCTGTTATTGTGACTTGGTCATTTACAGCTTGTATATAAACTCAGAAGGGGGATGTGTAAGATTTATATGTTCCATGAATTCCATGGAGGTTAATTGCTTTCCTTCTTCAAGGGGCTCTTATCATGCAGAAATGGAGCAATCCCACTGAACATCTAAGTATTTCAGTCTAGCCTAAACACCAACAGAATGCAAAATGTTTTGGATAAAGAAAGATGGTGTAAGCTTGAGCTGTTAGCAAGCTGCAGCCAGGCTTGCTTGGAGTAGTTTGCTAGCATTATTGATTGGATGATACAAAGATAAATTTGGCATTATGCTCCTGCAGCTGGTACAAGCAGGGAGGATGCTGCCTCAGAGGGGTTTCATGAGCTCAAAGCTGCTCTCCTGCCCTGTGAGACGATGGAAGGTGCTTGCATCGTGCAGTATTCAAGCTCAAATAATTGAGTTTTAAAAATGGGCCATTAACATTTTTTCTTCTAGCTTAGTTCATGTCTTGTTTCATAAAGCTTCACTTAATGGAACCAAGCAGAGGATTTGGGGTTTTAGTTAAAGAATTATGAAATGGAGAGTGAGGCAGGAGTGGCTCAGTGCTTCCATACAGGCATGAAAGGCCAACTATGGTGTTGCCTTTCTGGCTATGAAGATGGGACAAGTTGTTCTTAAATAATCACAGCTGCTAATTTGAAAATTACTCTTTCTATAGCACACAGGTTTTTTTAATGGGTTTTAACTTTCATAGGGAAAGCATTTTTGTACACTGAAACCAAATGAAATTCAGTGAAGAAATGCATTCGACCATGACTCCAGTGTAGCATCATTTCCTTCAGCCATCTGCAGAATTGGCAGCACAATTCTGAGAATTAGAACTACTTTTTGTGTAAGAAATTCTAGCACTGCCATAGCTCACCAAAGACCTTACCCTAAGACACTTCCTGCCTTGGTATTTGAACTGTCTTGTGTGAAAATCATGATGGAGTTTGTTTTCTGTATGCACTTGTGGGGATTTTTGATGCATCATCAGAATGATGTCCTCTGCAGCTCCTGTCATTTTTCTGTTTGCAGTTTTATTTTTGTTTGAACCCTGACTGCCAAAGCGACCCTTGCTCAGTGGAGCACTGCTGCTTGTGTGGATTGCATTCTGTGAGCTTCTCGTGCTGTGGCAGCGTGAGGGAGAACTGCATGGATTTTTGATTTCACAGGGGAGGCATTTTCAGGCCTGTGGAACCGATGTTAGCCATACTGGGTTTTTAATGGAGTCAGCCTGCCGGTTGCTGACAGTGTTTTCAGCAACCTGCCATTTCACTCAGCCAGAATCAGTTAAAATTGACATGGTGCTGAAAACAAGGAGGCTAAGGAGGGCAGATCTGCTGACGTAGCCATACGTGGGCATGCTTTAAGTACCTAGGGATAGGTTTGCTTGGAGGTTCTGCGCGTATAAGCTGCCTGTTGTTGGACACAATGTACCAATATGCTTCTCACTAGTGACTACTGAATTGCTGGATTCATTCGGCTTTGGAGGTCAGAGGCTCCTGATGATCTCAGAAAATCACTATCTCAACAACTGTTTCTGGAATAACAACTGGAATAAATATGAGATTATGCTCACATTTGCCAAGCAAGTTTGACTGCAAACTTCTTATCCTGCCTTGTGCACTCCTTACTTAAGGCTTGTTTTCTAACCCTCTGATTTTTTATTAGAACAGTGACTTTTAATCTTGTTGATGTTCTTACTCAAAAAAACCCAACAAAGTCCAGTGTCTCTGCAGATAACTATGGAAATTTCAGCATGATTAGTTTTCTAAACACAATAAATAGTCTATTAAAATAGAATTAATATTTTGAGAGGTCTGAAATAGAGCAGAAAAATCCTGCAAGTATTGCACAGAAGGTCACAAATGCTTTAGTTGTCTTCAAGAAATATTCACAAGGGGAACTTTGAGGATTGGGTGGCTGTTACCCCTCTGCCCATCAGCAAGATGGGCTTAGGAAGGGCAAGTTAGAGATTAACCTGCATTGTTCTGAGTTTCCCCTTGAAGCAGCCTCTCGCCGTTGACAAGGGAGGGAGCTGGCAAATGAACCTGAGTTGCCCTGAATGCATCTCTCTGTGTCCTGAACATGAGAAATGGCACAGACGTCCCAGTGTGACAGTAAGGGTAATCGTTTCAGTCTCTTGGCTGCGTTTCAGTTATCATAGCATCATTGTTGACTCATCTCTTGTATTAATTGAGTGAATAAACTTTCTTTGTAGAAAGTTACTGAATTATACCCAGCACAGAAACAGTTCTGGTGTCTAAGAAAAGCTGCATGTGGCTCTTCCCTCAACAGCGCTGCCAGCTGAGGGAAGGAAATGAGTCCTTCAATACTTTTCACTACTTCTGGGGCCAGCCCCAGTTCTCTGGGGTTTAAGTTAAAGAATAAGATATACTGTCTGGGAATCCATCACTCCTGCAGCCCATCCTGACCTGGATCCTTTGACCTGTTGGAAACATGTCATCCCAGCAGAGCAGAGAGGTCTGCTTCTAGCCCTGATGAAAAGGCTCTTTGGAAACTTCCCTGCTAATTGGCAGAGCTTGCCTTTGAATTCACTATTGAGGTTTTCTCCTGACCTTTGTTCAGGTTCCAACCACTGTCCTTCCTTAAGTTTTAGGTAGCTTGTTGCCTTCTTGTTTTTATTCCTATTATGTATTCAGGAAGAGCAGTGTTATTTCCCATCGGCTTTCTCAATAGGTTGAACAAGCCAAATTTCAGTCTGCTTTCCGCAGCGTGGACCTTCTGTTCTTCCTTTCAGCTCTTCTCTGCTGTGTATTTATTGATTTTGGATGTTCCAGGTGACCAGAACCAAGCACAGGACTGTAGATGAGGTATCGCTGAGCCATGTATGGAGCTGTTTCAGCTCACAGCAGGAAGGTTACAAGGAGCTGTGGCTGCAGCAGCTCCATGTGTTAGGTGACCCTGCTGTTCCTGTTTATCTGATGTCAGCAGAGTCGTACTTTACTTTCTCCCATGCCAGGTAATATGCTGTGTGCTGATTCCCCCAGGTCTTGCTCCTCACAGCTACTGCCAACAGTTTTTCAAGACCTGTTGCTTTTCCATCACCCAAGGTGTGCTCCGTGCTCTTCACAACATATGACACAGCCCACTGTGATTTCCAACATATTTCAGCAATTACAAATCATTTTATAGTGATACTTCTGGGATGTCACAGCTTACTGGTATCTCTTTCAAGCAAATGAGACTGGAAGGGAAGACAGGGCATTGTAAACAGTTCATTTGGTGATTTACAGGGAGGGCACTTATCTTTGCATTCTTGGCTAAGCAGTTTCTCAGCAAGGTACTTTTAAGGGAGTTTTGTTGCAGTACGCAGAACCTCCTGCCTGAAACATAAATCTGAGGTCTTTGATACCAGCTATCATTAGTAAAGCTTCATGAATAAGGATGTTTTAAATCTACAAGTGGGCCTGACTTCAGTTTTGCACTACTGTCCTAAAATCTCCTGGCATTTTAAATGAGTTAGAGTGTTCTCCAAACCTTACATTAACTAAGCTGCTGCATAGCAGCTCTGTGGAGCTTCATGCTGGCAGGAATTTATTCTTACTGATAGGCAACATGGTACCTGTGCAGTCCCCACTGTTCCCTAGTATGCACAGGTTTAGTGGCTTTAGATCATTGGAGATGGCAGAGGGAGCTTACCTAGATGTACAAGGTACAGCTTTTGTTCTCTGGGTATTTCTAGCAGTTTAATACCATAGATACAGCACTTAGTGCGGTACAGTGCTTTTTGTTTACTGGACTCTGCAGGTCTGTTACTGAATGTTATAGTAATATGCAGTTCTTGAAGCATCAGCCCAGAAGGTGCCAGACTTAGGACAGCATTTGAGTGAATACAAACCTGAATTGGTTCTTTGATCTCCCCAGACTTCCCACTAGTTGCTGCGGGTTTATCTCAAGGTCATCAAATGTTAGCCATCAAGAAAATGTTCTTTTTTGTGCCACTGTTTGGCTGGCTAGAAAGCGCACTGGTCAATAAGATGCTGGAAAACAATCGCTTTGTTTAGATCAGAGTCTCTCTGGGCATGAGGAAAAATAATTGAGAACAAATTGCATCTCCTGCATATAAAAATGGGCAGGAGCAATGAAACTGGTGTCCAAATTCTTCTGGAGCCTTAGCCACTTCACTGATATGAACTATGATTTCTGGGAATCGTGAAGTAAATGTCCCTTTAGCTTTACAGCTTAGGTGGCCTAAGGTAATAAACATATTTAGCAACACAGACCAATTAGTTTACCTGCTTTTATAGCCCTGTAGCTTCAGCTGAATTTTACCACTGCAAGAACAGTGAAATCCAAAGTATTAATGTATTCCCAGATGTTACTGAGAGGTAACTCTTATTCCCTGCTGTTATCAGTTCTAGTAAAATAGCCTTTGTATTCAACTTAGTCAACAACCTTTAAGCCAAATATGAGACTTGAGCTGTTTTATCGTTATTAAAAACAAAAGGATTGTGTCTAACTGCCAGTTTGAAGGAAGACAGAGTAGTTCAACTAAACCAGTAGGTGGTGATGCTACTGAAGTACCTCTTATGCAAAGGAAATATTTCCTGATGGTATTAGGATCAAGTACAATCTGGGATCCAGCTCTGGGATAGGTAACTTCTGGGTTAAGCGCTTTGTGGTTTTCGGAGGAAAGATGCGTTAAAGTACATGCATTGCTTTTAGCAACGTTTGTTTATGTGCTTTGAATAAATGGTTTGTCATGATCAGGCAGCTGCAAGGTGGAGATGCTACTGTGTCCAGAGCGTCGCCAGGTCCAGACCCCATCCCACTGCACTTATCCGATGAGCTTGGGGTCCCGCTGGCTGGCTCAGCTCAAGCACCTCACATGCCATCGCTAGGAACCTGCCAGCAGCATGATCATGCAGTGCAAGTGCAAGGCTTTAAAACAAATATTTATGGTTTTCTTCAGACTCTGGTAGAAGGGGATGTAAAATTTAAATCCAGAGTTTCTAATGATTTCTGAAAATGCAGTGTTCATCCCATTCTTTTCTTCTCTCCTGCCTTTCATGTAGGATTTCCAAAGGTGGATGTGGAACCACTGTCAAACAGTTTTTCATACTGCATTGTGGGTGGAAGTAAATAGCTCATAGAAGACCTGAGTGAAATTTGTGACATTTGTTTGTGGGGAAGAATGGCTTAAAACACAATCTTTGGCTAAAATAGTAATAATATAGTAATAAAAATTGCTGTCCTTACACGTGTTCCTAATAGGCTGCAATGTCTTTTCAGCGAGATTATTGAAATAACCTTTTTATATGCAGCACATAGACAAAAACCGAACATAAGCTGTGTTCATCTGAACTTGGAGAAGATCCATAAACAACAATTCTATTAAGCCCAAGCAAATTGTTTTAAAATATGCATTTTAAATTAATAGTTAAGTCAACAAAGAACATTTTTCCTTTAAGTGGATGCAACTGCCTAATTTCATCTGCCTTTTAATCAGATTCACTGTGATTTCTTCTTTGTTTTTAGCACCAGAACCTTTTGTGATCATCAAGAATTGAGAGGAAGGGAAGAATTCCTTTCCTCTGTTCTTATCAGCAACAGAAATCATGTATTCTGGCTGCATGAATTTTCTTTCAGTGCATCCTGAAAGCTTTTTGGCAGTCAAGAATAGCCAATCAGCCATCTTTTGTAATGCATTGTCTCTCTATATGCATTTAGCCAGTCTGCAATTTGCTGCCCCGAGTGCAGCAAATACTCATGATGTTAATGTTTCTCTTCTTCTATGCAGTTCTAGTGACACTAATTCATTTCTTTGCCCATTTCACATCTAATTATGGACTACTTCTTCCTACACAGAGCTGGTGATTGAGATTTTTTTATATTCTTATGAAGAGATGAGTTATTATTATGAAGAAAAGCTATGTCATGGGTCAGGATAGTACTTGCAAGCAAGAGAAAGTCAGGGTTATATTTTTGCATTTCAGCTAGTGGCAACATTTTATCTACAAATGGCAGTTTGAATGGGGAAAAGGACATGGAATCTATTTTTCAGGCTAATTTCAAAAGGCATACACAAATGTACCAAATATACAGTTATAACCCCCAGAGCTTTACAGGAACAGATCATCTTGTAATGTCAAAGAAATTTAGAATCAAGGTAAATGTGTAATACTGTTTGCACATGCATTGTACAATGATTCATAAAGAAGGCTTAATGTTTGCATTTTGTAGCCTACTGCAGGCTGAGATTTCTGAAGGCAGTTACACTAAGATTTACGTGCCTAGGTAGAAATGTCTACTGCAGTACAGATGTTCACGTATTCGATAGGTAGTGCTTTAGGTCAGGGGTTAATAAAACTGACTGTCCTGTGCTGTAATTTACCATGACTCGGCAGCTACTTGCTGCCCTCCTACGCACTGTTCTCTCTCTCTCTTAGCTCAGGCTGTGATTCACTTTAAATTGATGCTTTGTTGTTCTTTTTCTTCCTGTTTATCCCATGAGGAATTTTCCATCTTAAAACCTATACTGCTTTCAGGTCCTTTCTAATTACATATTTTAATGATTACTTATGTACCCTGAAGGGTAAAAGTAGCAGCTTTATTCTGTTTGTGCTCTCCTAAGTTGTCTCATACTTTTAGCAGAAAAGAAACTTTGAGTTTGTCGCTTTTATGTTCCTACCGCTAGTTTCTGGGCTTGAAACTGGACGTAGTCATGTTCTGCCTAATGGCTCATGCATTCCACGATTTACAGAGAAGAGATAAAAAAAAAATACGCACAACTGAAGTAGAAAATACATATATTATTGTGGTGTCTTAGCCATTGTTATGATATCATAACAGTAGGGGAAATCAAATTATTACCTTAACTTCATAAAATGACTGCAACTTTTAAGAGTGCAGAAGATAAAAACAAGTTCAGCTTGCCCAGAAGAAGCTGTGCAAGGAGGTGGGAGGTTTCTGCAGTCTTTCTGGATCACGTCTAAGCCAGAGCACCCCACGTGTTTGCACAAGGAGCTCTGCATATGGAGGTCACTTAGTGAGGCCAACCAGGACAGAGCAGCTTGATTTGCATCCAGCATTTGGGGCAGAAGATGGTAGAATTTCTTTTCTCATTACAATTATTAGTTTTTATCTTGCTGGAGCTACACAGTGTGATTGCTCACACATGAGCCTCCCTCCATGGCAGTGGTTTAAAGTTGGTCTGCAGTTGATGGCCTGCTCAACTGGAGAACAGCATAGAATAGCATAGAGTAAATGTTTTCTCTGTGAACTAACAGAAAAGCTTAGTACTCTTTACTTTTCCATTACTTCTTAAAGCTGCTGTGGTTTCGCTTTGACCACTAGTCATACCTCTATCAAGCACATTTCATGGGATCAGTTCCTAACTCTTCGGGGCAGTTAATACTCTTTGAAATTAATTCTTCAGCCTATGACTCTGAGTAAAAATCTTTGACCTGATGCACTCATACTTCACCACTTAAGAATTTTGATCATAGACCCTCTTCTGCATCCTTTGTTGCCTTCCTAAGGTTATCTATTCAAGAGTTGGTGCTATGCTCTGAATTGTTATAATGCCATGTTTACAGAGTGATGTTAGAAAGCGAGGACTGTTCAATTTAAATTCTGATAGCATACTGAGTCTTGAAAGAGAGAGCTAGTAATGCACAACGTGTTTAAATATATGTATGCTACTGTCTGTTTTTTGATTCTAAAATATGAGAGTAATGCCAGGCTGTATATCAGTGGCAGTTATCATCTGTCATCATTTGTTTGACAAATTACTAATTGCTCTATTTCAAGCAAATGTTTTCAGAGTAGACAACACAAAAAACTGACTTTTGCTGTTTATTTTGAGGCTGTTTATTTTATCACAAGTAATTCCAGGCATTACTGGCCAGTTAAGAGAATAAGACAGCTTTATTTTCTGTAAAAGCTTTCATACAGACTGTATCCCCAGATGCCTCATGATTTTGTCACATGGACTGTTTTCTTTAAAAAAAGAAAAAGAGATGAACCCAATCTGAAAGAGTCTGCCTCTTTTAAGTTGAGGAGGGATGGGCTTGCTCATGGCAGCAGTCAGGAGTTTGGGCATGATGGACCAGCCCTAGGTGCAGTGGTAGTTAATAAAGAGAGAAATTTATTTTTTAGCCAGTAGAGACAAGATAGGCTTCTAGATACCTAAAAGCGTGTGATTTGCTGAAACATAAGTAGAAGACAGTTCCAGATGGCAGGATTTGCAGATAGAAAGGCTGTTGTGTTTAACAGCAACAAGATTAATTGAATGGGCCAACGAGAAACAAATGTTAAATCAAAACAGAGAACACAGAGAGACCAGAAGCACTGAATACGCAAGTTGCCATGAACTGCAGCTTGAAATCAGTGTGTGACTTGCCAGCCGGAATTGTGCAACATGGCTGTGCTTCTGCACAAAAGGAGGACTGAAAGCTGCAGCTATTTATGCATGTAGCAAACTGAAATCTGAAAGGGGAATGGTGATAGCAAGAGGTGAAGAAGGTTGTGGTAAGGGTGAATTCCAAAGCCTGAGGAGATGCTGTTGCATACAGAGTTGCAAACATGAAAGAGAAGAAAAAATGGTGGTCCTTTGTGTTGTCAGAACCTTTGGGAATATTATCATTAAGCATCTGCAGATCTCTGAAAATGTTTGAATAGGAATTTGACAGCCAAGGCAACAGCAGCATTTTCTGCAGTTGTGCTAGACCAGGTCAGGGGAGTGAATGTGAGTCAGTCTCCACATCCATTCTCCTGCACTTTTGCATGCCTGTAAGCAAAAGCAAAGTTACGTATGAGAAAGGGTTGAGCATTTGAAATGAGGAGTCCTTATGTTAATACCATTCAATACGAAATGGTCAGATGAAAATGTTGTGCTTCAACAGTATTTGCACTACCCTTGAATTTTCCTTCTGTGGATTTATTTCCATGTCTGGATCTATCTGATTTGCTTTTGCTCTCAGAGATGTTGCCTCTTACATATCATAGAATGGTTTGAGATGGAAGGGACCTGTAAGATCATCTAGTTTCAACTAAACTGCTTGAACTGGGTGTTCATGTCTAGATTAAATCAAAGTGTTAAGCCTTAACTATGTATTTTCTTGTGTTTTTGGCTTATTAAGTAGGCCAGTGATCTGGCCTACAGCTGGGGGCACAGGTCTATAAATTGCCATTACAGCAATAACAGAAATAATGGCAAGCAGTAAGGCTGGAAATAAAATTCATTTTTATGTTATTCAGTAAGAGCAGAGTTTTATCACTCATTGGAGAAAAAAGTCGAAGTTCGTTTCATGCCAAAGGCACAATATACAATTCATCATTGATATGCAAGTAGTGTAGTGTTCTAGGGAAAGAGGTAGTTTAAAGGACATCTAACAAAAGAGTAAAACAATTTAAAATGAACCCAGAGCATAACAACAATAATGTCTGAAACTTGTGGCCTTTGCATGGATTCTCCTTTCTTCCTCAGCCCCACTCTGAATAGGTGGACACTCCATGTATTTCAGCTCTTTGCCTTTGCAAAGCGCGTAATGATTTCTAAAAGACAGTGAAGAAAACTAAGTGTTCTGAGAGGTGGCAGCAATTTTCACTACAGGTGCTGTGAAGAATCCAGGTTGATTTTTAACCCTCCTGGCCCCCCAGGAGCCCCTTCCTCATTGCAGAAAAATGACAGATAAAGGCTGACTACAAGTTAATACAAAAGGCTTTTATTTATGCTTTTCCAATACACAGAACAAAAGAGCCTATCATATTCATTTATTTTGCCAAAACATTGCCAAATTAAATGGCAAAAATGTTTTAAAATTGTTACCAAGCTAACAACATGTCTACAAAAAGAGAGAGACTGGGAAGTCATTGTTTGTGGCAGGTTACATCTCTTTGAATCTGTAGGCTTTATAATGAGTTTGCTGAATGAGTAACTACAGGTTAACAGTAAGAACCAAGATAATACATTCAATGAAAGAAGTTATTAATGAAACATTATTCCTTACTTTTTTTTTTTTAACTGTGCAGTAAGGAATCTGTTCTTGCCCTCCCAGCTCCCACTATAGTTATTACTGCAGGAAATTCCTGGTGCCACTGGTGTGGAGAGCAACTCCAACACCGACTTTATGCCCTTCTCTAACAGAAAAACCTTGTGTTACCCATGCCACAACCTCCTGAAGTTGTCAGTGCTGTAGATGACAGCATGTGCTCTCTCTGGAGAAGAGAAAGTTGCTCTATTGACCCAGAACTTTGTCTCCAATAAATTCCTCAGTACTGTGATACAAATGCTTACAGTGGGACCAGTCTAGGGGCTCATTCATTTCCCTTTGTTTTTTCCCTGGAAACAACCACTTTTTTTCTAATTGTATCCAGAAAGAGGCCGCAAGTGACAGATGCCATTCTGGACATATTTTGCTCCAAAACCAGTATGTGCAGGAAAGCCACAAACCTGGTTACCTGCTGTCCTGTGCCCCTTATAGTGATGCCTAACACGAAAATAATCTTCCAGAAGGCCACTGTTGGTGCCAGTCTGATGTTTGAGAGGATATACTTCTGCTCACAGTAGCTGAAGTTTATGTTCCCTGCCGAAAAAAGACTTGCTCTGAACTGTTGGATCTTTTGAAGGCTGATATACTCAGAGATGCATCCCAGCTTAGCTCCACATAGATTTTAGATATGTTTCCATTAAATTACATTAAGACGACAATACCATGTAAAGTCACTCTGGCTTTGCTAGTAGGATAACTTTTTCATAAACTGTAGAGTATGCAGCTGGCAACTGTAACTAATCAAATGTTTGGGGGAAGGTTTTCTTCTGGGAATGGGACCAGGTTAGGGATGTTAAACCCACCGTCATGGAAATGACTGAATTTGTTGTCCTCAGTACAGTTGTTCAGCTTTCCAGTAGCTCTGTTGAATGATGCATTCCTCTTGGTGCAGGGCTTATGCTGTAAAATTTGGTAGGGGAAAAAGAAAAGCAGTGGCAAACTATGGTCATTATAACATGGCAACTTAAAATTGCTACGTGGAGGTAAGCATGCCTTGGGTGGCAGAACATACAGCTTATCTGTGAGGTGCCTATCTCCCTCTTTCCAGAGAGAACAGAAATTGCAGAGCCAGCATAGGCCCACCTTTCACTGGGAAAAACTTGGCTCAAATTTCTTGCTAATTGCCACTTTCCTTCCCTGCTTGCCAGCTTACACTACCATTTTTTCAATGTGCTAAGTAAATTTCAGCCTTCGAAATGCTGAAAACCTTCTGTTTCACTTTAGCTTGAGCTAAAAATGGGGAAGTGTTCTTAGATGACCTATTTCGGACTGGAGTGCAGGACTATTTCAGCCACTTGTTCGTCAGCAGAGCCTGACCTCATTTTAACCTGGAAGAGTGGCTTAGTACTGAAACTGCACAGTGTACAGCAGCTAACTGGTAAATAAATGAAGAAAAACCCAGCTCTCATGAAATAAATCTACATGAACGCCTTCTGATGCAGATTTCATACAGGAAGTGGCATCTCTCCAAGTTTTGCTAAAAAAAACTTTTCCCCATGAGGACAGGCAGGCAGCAAACATGTTGACCAGAGAGGTTGTGCCTTGCCTTTGGAGGTCTGCAAAGCCCTGGGGAACCTGCTCTGACCTTGCAGCTGTGCTTGGTCTAAGCAGAAAATTTTGCTGGAGATTTCTTTAGGTCCCTTTTTCCTGTAATCATGTGAAATTCTCTGTAAGTAAATTAAATTGGATGTGTGTTTTTCATGTTCATCAACAGCAAAATTTCTCTGTAGCTCACGTAACATCTTGAATGATTCAGCTTCACTAGAACTGTGCATTCTACACCAGCTTAGCAAAGCAGACATAAAGTGACTTCCAAATCCTTCGATTTCAGTTCTAATATTTTCAAATTTTTTGCTATCATATACATACGGACACTTGCAGAAGTGGTCTCCAGTTACATGAACAGCAATTCTCTTTGTATCATCCCTGTACAAATCAATGTTGGTCTGAGTAGTAGAGCAGTGCTCCGTGTAACAGAAATGCTGAGGGCTGATTTTTAATGCTGGAAGTAGCATACATGTTCAGAACTTCTCTGGTTTGTACTCTTCAGTTGGCAGAACACAGTGGTTTGGTCTGTGGTGTCCTCCAAAAGACAGGCAAGGGAAGTTGCTGTTTAAAGCATTTCAACAGTAGTTGGAGTTAATCTGTCTGTGAGGATTTTCAGGAAGGCATTTGGAGTGGAGAGAGGTTTCTGAGTATCGTGTTTAAAGCAAAGGGAAAAAACCCCTGTGTCACCTACGAAGTTCACTTATCAAGCAGCCAGTTGGAGCAGAATTTGGAGCTAATGAGTCACACCATTTTCTGAATTGTTCTAATTTTCAGTTAAGCATTTATAAACCATTTGCCTTCCTTCTAAGGGATGGTCTGTTATGTGACCTTAGTTTTCAGTGATATCAAACTTTTGCCATTAATTTTTAATCAGTCCTTGCCATCTGAGCCTTTCAGTCATTTTTGTTCTTCCAGAATTATCTCAAAATTACCTCAAAGCTCTGCATAGAGCATCTGCCCTTATTATAAGCAAATGATAAAACTGAACAAGGCAGCTTAGAAGTCCACAAAATGCACGGATTGTTGGTGATGGAAACAGGTTGATTTTTTTTTTTAATACAAAATCAAAGTTGCTTGATGTTTTAGATAAAAACTATATAGGTTCATAAAAAACTTATATTTTATATTTGTTGCACCCAAAAAAAGTAATGGGATGATCTTGATGAATTATTTGCCTTTCCATTCACAGTTTTGTTCAGGCACGAACTAGCCTTTTCATAGCTATTAACAAACCAGAAGATCCACCAAGAGATGAAAAAAGAGCTTACTTTGAGATACCAGCAAGAGAACACTGGGCATTGCCAGGGAGCCCAGGTGTCAGCGTGCTTGGAATGGGAAGGATAAATTCTGTGGCTGTAGTCATTTGAAAACGCTCTCTTATTCTTTTACAAAAATCTACTAGCTGTTTTATGATAGAATGAAATATTCATTTGCATGTCCATGGAGTATAAAGTGAGTCATGTATTTGTTTGGAGAAAAGGAAAAAAGCAATATTGTATAATGTAGCACTAAAATTAGATATGTCAACAGTACATTGAAACATACAAAATATTTTGCTTCAATTAAACCCACAAAATGATACTACATTAATTGTGGTAGACTAAAACACATCAAAGCAAAGAAATTTAGAGGTAGTACTATGTATTAGTTGTTATGCTAGAACCTTAATGGGAATTGTATGCCTGCTTTCTATTTTCTCATGATTCACTGTACGCCAACGATTCTGCCAGTTCATCACCTGTATAATCTTTGCTCACTACCAGAAGCCCCCAAAGTGCATCCCAGTTTTCTGCATGAGATTAGCTCAGTACTTTTTCAGCCTCGTTTTCTGCCTTTCTTAAGCTTTCTGGATAGTTGCTAAAGTATTCTCAGCTTCTTTTCTTGCTCTTTTCTACAGTTTTTAAACAGCTGCATTTGCATATGAGGAAGACTAGACTGAACAAACTGTGCTGCCTCCAGGCATCGTCAGCCTGTCTGTCAGTACGGGGGAGAGCAGACAGTCATCTGGATATTGGTTCTTCTCTGCAACACCATAGAATGTTTCTGGTGGACTAGAGGCCACAATTCAAACCCTTGCTTATTTTTATGGCAATTTTTCTGAAGCAAGAAAAGAGAGGTAGTCCTAAATGTATAGGGGAACAGAGATGAGGCTGTTTCTGCAGTGTCTTTTTGTTGAAGAGTTGCTACAGTATCACCACTTCAGGAAAACACAAACGGAAAGGCTTCAAAAATTATTCAGAGTGAATGATTTGTCCTCCTCTAGCATCTTTAATCTTTGGTGAAATTATTATTATTGTTGTTCATCCATGTAGCCCCAAACTATCCAGCAGCTATTCACAAGTATTTTATTGCCTGTACTTCTGTAAATGGGACTCAGACTGAGTTGTTTGGTTTTCTTATGCACTACTGGAAATATATGGACAAATGTGTGAGTAGTTTAAGCACTGGTGCCCAGAGAGCTTATGCAAGTTCTGTACCTGGAGATTTTCAGACTGGCTCTCCTTTGATTTTCAGCAAGGGTATTTGCAGTATTCATGGCTTGCAATGCGACATGACTGTGCAGGTCACTAATACAAGATAAATTCATTAAATCCAAAGCAGATTAAAGTGTTTGATCCATGTTACAACATTAGAATTAGAATATTTTTAAAATATCTTTGGCTTTCATGTCCCTTTTTGTTCTGAACTGAACATATTGCATATTCAGCCAGTGAAAAATATAATAATGTTCATTAGTAAGAAATGAATCAAATATCCCCCTTCCTGTATTTAAAGGAGGACTACAGAAAAGGTGGGGAAGGACTCTTTATCAGGGAGTGGCGTGATAGGACAAGGATATTGGCTTTAAAGTAAAAGAGGGTAGGTTTAGATTAGACATTAGGCAGAAATTCTTTGCTCAGTAAAGTGCTGGCCTAGAGAAGCTGTGGATGTCCCATCCCTGGAGTTGGTCAAGGCCGGGTTTGATGGGGCTTTGGGCAACTTGATCTGGTGGGGGGCAGCCCTGCCAGTGGCAGGAGGTTGGACTACATGGGCTTTAAAATCCCTTTCAAAACAGACCATTCTGTGTCTAGTAAGAAATGAAGTAAAAATCCATATTTTTTTTTCTTTGAAAGTGCTCAGAGAGCTTGATGAAATTTAAGTGTGCAGTATCAGAACCCAGGCGAGAACAGTGAGAGGAGATTTGGGTGCAGACTGTGTTTTCTCCAAACTGATATGTGCTAACCGAGGGTTCAAACAGGTGAGCTTCCATTTTGCGAAGACATCTCTAAAATGAGAGAGCTTCACCCTTTGTATCGACACACATGCAATGTATGGAGAATTTTGTCCAGTGCATCTCAAGCAATTTTGTCAAAGCTGTGTTTAGACAAAGTAGTCAGCTTTCAAGAAATACTAGCTGATGCAAACCCTATGGATATCTGTAATAGCTGCACATATCTAACACCTTTGAGAAGTAGGCAACCTCACTGGTTTAAAACAAAATTTAAGAGCCTAAAATTTGACATCATCATTTTATAGAACAGGTAAGCCTGTCCTTGCACAGGAAAATGTATCCAAGTGACTTAAAATTAACTCTTTTTGAAGGAACAGAATTTTCTGAATATCAAATGACAATTGAAGAGCCATTGAGTGATAAGTGCTGAAAGAAATACAAGAAATATAAAAATATGCAAGATACCGGTAAGCATTCCCAATGAGTGACAATAACCTATTACAAAAAGTTCAGTGCCTGTAGTCCTGTGAATTTTGAGACTGTGATCTTTTAAGCGTCCAACTGCCATATTAATGAAGCTGGTTGTATTTAAATATTTATTTTGACATGTATGTTTGTTGCAGAGGAATACTTGCTGAAGCAGTGTTGTGGGAAGATGAAATGACAAAGAAACCAAAGCAGCAACTGAAGACTGCTGTTTTTGTTTTGCTCTTTTATTTTGTAACCTTGCTCTGCAAACTCCCCATATACTGTTTTGCGGTGTTTGACAGAGGGAATAAGGCTGCTGTCAGAAGGTGTTATGTGAAGCTGCCAAGCAGGCAGAGCAATCCCTGCTTCCTGTAATCTTTGTCTGCAGAAAGCTACCACGGCTGGTCTTTGCCTGGGTAATATGTTCTGCTGGATGCAGAGCTCCTGGTATTGGCTGTTGTTGCAAATTTCTCACTCTTCAGTGACAAGCTAGTGGCTGCAAGGTGGTCTTAGAAAGTCAGAACTAGTTTTGGCAGATGACTCTGAGCTTTGTGGCTTTTTTACCTTCCAGGATAGGGAAGAAAAAAAAAAAAAAAGCAGCAGCAAAGTTTACTTGCATTGTCACTAACACTGCAAGTTCCTGTTGCTGGAATATTTTCCTGATTTTTTTTTTTTTTGAAGATATTGGCTTTCAAATATCTCCTGTTGAAAACAGAATGTAATCTTATTCTTGTACAGATTTATATAATTACTGTTTCAATGATGAGATGGAGCTGTAAGACTGATAATGAAGGGAATACTGCGTAAGTAATAGGAAAACATCACCGTACTATGGTGGGGAGAAAGGAAATAGTGCATGACTTGGGCTGAGGAACTGTAATGTAAGATATTCTTGTTTATCAACATTCTTGTGATACGTGGATAGATTTTACCGTAGTGTTTGAAGTTATGTTCATTCCTTAAAGAGGATGAATAAGAAATAATTTGATAAGACATGAAAAAATGTGTTGTCCTCTCCTGGTTCACTAGAAGCACAGCCAGTGTGGAGATTTCCTTTTTGAATGGAGACATCCTAACATTGACAGGTCATGAAAAAACTGAAATTAGAACAAAGCTTAGTGTTGGTGAAAAAAAGCCAACAAACTTTGACTGAAATCTAGTGGGGAAATAAATTCCCGGTTCTGCTAACAGTAGCACTGGAGTGATAATAGTTTCTCCAAGATGCCCTTCCTTTGTTTCTTGACTGTGACCACTTCAAAGGGTGGCAGAGGAGATCTGAGCATGTTTTGGACCACTCCATATTTGATCATCCTACAGAGATCAACATTTGCAGTACCAAACACGGAGATAGATTCAGAAATAGATCACTGTTCTTGAATTTTGAAGTATTCCTAAAAATAACTTGCATCCACAAGAAAAGTCTAACGTCTTGCATTTGGCACTTGCAATCTAGCATTTTTTGGAATATGGGCTAGCAGACAAAACCAGGTACCTGGCACTAAACGGGAGCTTCTCTCAATTATGCGGGTATTAAATGTGCTTTTTTCTTCCTGGAGTCTTCTTATCTTTAAATTTTATACATCTGTGTAGTCCTTTCTGGTTTTAAAGGTCATCGGCAAGGTCTGTCAGCAAGGCTTGTCAGTACTTTACTGCAGAAATGGAAGAAGGAAAAGAAAGTGGATTGTTAGCATTAGAAAGCCACGTGACATCATGCAAGGCAGGATATCAGTAGACATCGTTTTGTGGTGTGTGACCCCATTCTAAGACTGAAATCAAACTCAATTACTTAAAGTCATACCCTTGTAGATGTAACTGTATAGTTGTCAGAGACTACCATCTCATTCCATATGAGATACTCAGTAGGCAGGCTTAGCTTTTCAAAGGACATGTTCTCCAATGTTCATTACAGCACAATTCTATCGCATGTGAGTACTGTGTGCATGTGTGCTCACACCCTTGGGGGTCAGATTGGTATGTAAGCTGTAGTGCCCTTATATCTCTCTAGAGGGTGGACCTAGAAGCTGTTTCCGTAAGAGCACTTTAACAATCCATTAAGAGCCTCCAATCTTTTTAGCAATGAAATCCATCACTTGCTCAGCATGTGTCCTTTAACACAGCAGTCTTACTTAAAATCACTACTTATCCAATTATTATTTTTTTCACTTGATTTACAGCCAGTGTCAAAAAGTATAATGTCCACTTGCCAAGTAAATAGAAAATCTGTCTGCCACTGTTTCAATTTGCCAAGTGTAGGGCATTAGCATCACATTTGGTCTATTTTCTTGTGATAGCAACGTTTCAGTTTGCACTCAGGTTTAATTGCAGATGTGAATTCATGCATTTGCCACTGTTACTCAGTGAATTCTGTAAGTCGTGTCAATGTTTATTTACCCTACACAGCCACCTGGCAGTTAGCAAGCAGAGAACCTTTTCCTCTTGGTGGTAGCAACAATTGTTGGAAGAGCTGATTACCCCTTTTTCCAAGAATTCCATGGCCATATTTTGCCTTACATCTACTGCTCTCTATGCCAAACCATAACAGTAAGATGTGTCTGTTGTTTATCCATATACTAGATTTTGATTCTGAGGTGGAAATAAAGAGGGAGGTGATATATTTTCACTTTGCTTTGAGGAGTTTTTCTTCTGCAAGAAGGGGAAAGAATGAGCTTCCTTCCAGCAATGTTAGGTTACAGATGAGTTGTTGTTACTGTTCCATCCATGCATGCATGTCTTGTCATTTTTGGCTCAGATTAAGGTTCTCTTCATTACAGGTAAATCCAATGCTGAGTGTGGTGTTTAAAAAGAACATCAGATAAACATCAGCAGCTAGACATGGGTCGGAGGGCTTCAGAAGTAAGATCACGGATTCCTTCTGGCTTCATTAAATACTTATCTGTTAGATTGGTTACATTTTCACGCATCACTTTGTCATGTTCTAGTGCTGAAATACTGGTAAGATGTTGTCATCTAGTAATGCAGTCCCCGTTCAGAACTACCCCTTCCATATGTTGAATTAAACATTAGAAATGACACAGTGTGATTTTATCTTTTTCATTCTCAATATTTTCTTATCAGTGTGCCTATCCTTAATGCTTTTACATCTCAGATTCTCATATTCAGGCTGGGATCTGGAAATGAAACTGTATTGCTTTCTTTTAATGTATGTTACGCTTATATTTTTGCTAGTAATGAAATTGATTCCACCATACTTTGTGCCTTTGTTACTAACGATGCCGGTCACAGATATTCATGGCTGTTGACCATCAGTATTACTCCTGTTTCAGGTCTGGAAACTCTCATTTATTTCAGGTACCATGTGTTTTTTCTCATGTCTGAAATGAAGGTAGAGAGAGTTTATTCTGTTCTTCTGCAGAATTGTTAAGCACTGTGGGACTGTGTGTTTGATGTTTGGAAGCAGGCTTTTCCATTGGCCCAGTTGTAGATATCTGATCAGTGCTGTGTACTGTGAGCCAGTACCTGAACCCTTGAGATTCTGTGGGGTGATAAAAGTATAAAGTGTTTCACTGAAATAATAGCTACTGCTTGAGGAAATACAGTGGAGGAGAAAGGGAGATAAAAGTGTTCAGGGATCCATTTGACATCTGCTCTGACTGGTAGTCCACATTCTTTGCTTCCCTGGTATGCATTGGGCAAAAGCAGTCAGGCTACTGGAAGAAGACATGCTATGCTTTTTGGTTCTGTTTGTTTTTTCAAACTCTGAATGTCAAAAATGGAGTGAAATTAATATGAAATGAATAGAGTAACTTACTGATTGCCTCTTTCTTCATAATCTTAGATTTGCTGAGGGGGAAGTTTAGAGTTGTTTTTTTTTCTGGTATAATTTAAACCTTAGTTCCATTGATATTTTTGGGTCATTTTTAGTGTTTTTCTACAAAGTGGAAGATTGAGAGAGAGAGACTATATATATTTCACCTTGTAGGAAAACATGGATTTACGCTTGGTGGAGAGTGAAGCAGAAATACCTGTATAAGCAGAAGTAGTTTTGTAAATGGCTGAGCACCTGAACAGAAGGAAGCCTCACCAATAATCAACACACATTCCAGAAGTGAATTTGGCCGGTGGAAAGAACACTGCAATAGCCATTGGTGCACAAGCCTTCTGTCTGCAGATGCAGCCCTGATGAGGGGGGTAGGCTTTTGCTTTAAATACCGTGAAGATCAATCATTTTGGTTGGAAAAGACCCCTAAGATCATCCTTTGACTGAGCATTCAGATACCTTATGTGTTTAGATATGCTCTCTATTTAGAGAAATGTGCAACTCAGGGCACTGGCAATGGGGTTGGGAGTAGAGAGCTGCTTATGACATTTAACTCCTTTTCCTAATTGAAAGGGAGATTACAAATTCCGGTACTTAACTGTTCATTACTGCACTCTGCCAACAGAGTGGCCATTTCTCTGTGTATGCCGGGCTCTCTCTCATCCTCTCTTTAAAATTATATTGCTTTTGTTCTCACATTCCCTGTTGGGCTCAGCAGTACTTCAGTCCGTTCTAGGTCTCTCCCCAGTCACTTCTATGGTGATAGGCTGATGTGAAAAGAAAGACTGGTCTGCCTTGGGAGCACTTACTAATGTATGCCATAAGCCACTCTAATCAGACATTCTATTATTTTTTTACCAGACGTAGTGCTGCAGGACATGAAGAGAAAAGCCAGGCTTCTGTGTACAGTCACGCAAGGGCTCTGAATTCCAGAAATTAAAAATCTGCTAAGCCATCTCACCGAGCCCCCTCAAGCCTGTTGTTTTGTTTCCTGCAGCCTCTCTCCCCTACGTTGTCTGAGGTCTCATCTCAATCGCATCATGCAGCAGGCTTCTGCTGGGCCCTTGGGAGGCTGCTTGTTTCAGGTTGTATTGGCAGGATTCGCTGCTATACCAACAGATATAGCTCCCTTGTTTAAAATACATTAGAGGAAAATGTTCTCAAAATACTGATGTTATATGTTCAGAGTGCTTTGTTTGTTAAAGGTTAAGTTCCAATGCACTGTAAATGCCACCTTTAAAATTTCCTGGTACAATTAGTGTTCTGTTGCCACTGTCACCCAGAATCTTAATTTAATCTATACCATCTGTATGTGTTAAGAACAGGGGACTTTGAAGGACCTCTGCCAAAGAAGATGCTTGTACAAGTACCAGGTTTGTTCACTGGCATATTTTGCAGGTTGCCTCTAAATGCAGATGCTGAATTGTTAACTTGTAATATCAAAACAGCACAAACCAAGGGAGTTCAATTTCTTTCTTTTTTCATACTCCCTCATTCTTTTGTGGAAAAAGGTACCACTAAATGGTAAACCAACAGTGTTTTCCCCTTTTAAGCTTTTGACACAAGAGATGTGCTTTGTAATGATAAAGTAGAATTATTTTCCTCATTTCATAATTGGCAGAAGGATATACATGTAAATGACCTGTCAGTAGGACAATTGAGAAAAGGATCCATTACAGTTTTTTAGTAGTAATAACAGCAGTAAAAATTATATTATGACAACTTTTAAAGATCCTAATTAACATTATGGCTTGACTGTATTGAGAAGTTTGCATAAATCCATGGGCTGGAGACATAATGATTGAAAGATACAAGCACCTGAAGGGTTGAGAATTTGTCTAAAACACCTGAGCAAATAAATGTGGTAAGGCAGCAGCACAGCTCTGTTTTGTGGAGGGGTAGTAGATAGAGGTAGGCATTCTGCGAACAGAAGAGAAGGGAAAATCAGGACAGTGTGTCATCTGCTTCAAATTTGGATTTGTGTACCATTGAGGAGAGCAGGAGTGGACCAGGAGCCTGTTGTACTAATGGCAGCACAAAAATACAACAAAAGATAGTCCATTACCCAACCAGCAGTGCAGGCAGAGTTGATATTGATGCTATTCTCCACCAAGTGGTTGCTTCAGGAACATTTCCCTGCCTGTGTTTTCTTGTTGAGGCCCCAGTGCTTTGCTTCCCTTCCTTTTCCGGGAACTGTGGAGCTGTGAGCCTGAGGAAGGGCAAGGCCACTGAGACAAAATCAGCTCAACAAATTTTGGCAGATACTGTCTAACTTGCTCTTTACAACCTCCAGAACACCTCATCCATACATTCAGAGTTGTTTTGCCTCTCTTAACGCTCCTTTCTATGAGCCGGGAGGTTTTCCTTATGCTGCCAGTTTGTGAGCAACTCTAAATGTTGCTCATAAACAGTATACTACGGGCATAGGAGATGCTCATGTTCATTACCACTCTTTAAGTGGAGATTATTAGATAAAGCACGCTCCACTACTTGCACACTGCATTTCCTTTAGTTGAATAAAATGAGCTATAAAGCAAAGAAGCACAGGCTCCTTCTACTTACAAGTCAGAAAAGCAAAAATAAAGTATCCTCACAGAAGTCATGGCTGTGAGCTATGATTTTTCAAATTGTACAGGTCTGTGGAAGTCAGCCTAAAAATACAAGAGCATTTGCTGAGGAAGATGCTAATTTATCCCCAGGCTCCCAAAGAGCTAAGGGTTTTGTAACGTGCGTCTGTGTGAAGTGTTTTGATTTCTGCAGCTGTAAAGTGCTCTGGAAGTAAAGTACTACCGTATTGCTAACACTTCTGAGATTAGGCAGTTCATTGTACTTGGCTCACTGAAAGCAGAACAGCTCGTGCAGCTTTGCCTGCCTGTCTCTGAGATTCAGAACCTCCACCATAATGAGGTAAGTAAGCCTGCGGTGCGCAGGAAGGGAAAACTGCTAATCAGTTAGTCAGGGATTTCCTCTTCTGTGCTGCTGATTGCAAAACAAGTCAGTCAGCCTGACGCTCAACAAATGCTTCCTACTGAAAGAACTTGTCGTAAATAACCACAGGGCCCTGTGCATTACTGCAATCCAGCTGCTCGTGGCACCAGAGGTCAACAGGTAGCGATGGCCATTCTCATTCTGTGTGTAACATGGGCCTCAAGTGCTAAACTTAGACCTTTTCCATATTGCCTCATCTCTCCTGTGAGATGATCAACAAGTGAGCCACTTTGCTGGGGCTGCCAAGCACGTATCAAGCTTTTTGGGAAATGTTATTTCTGTTGTGTTATCAATCCGTTTAATGTCACTGTTGTGCCCAGACACCTGAGCAGTGCGAAAGCACTGTGTGCTTGCTCTTTTTCAAGGATAGTGAATGTAGTGAATGCCAGAGCGATGTGGCATAATTCCCATTCCCTTGCACACCTCCTGGTACATGCACCAGAAACAGCTGCCGTGGAACTCTCTTGCCCATCTGTGTAAACAAAGCTAGTAAAAACTTGGGTTAAATTAGCATTAATCTGAATGCAGACAGCAAGTTGCCCAATAAAGCACATTCCTCACTTTAGCAAACTAATAAATGGCCATGTGTGACCTCCCAGCTCTTCTCTTAAGCACCAAAATATGTCACCCTCAAGAAAACTTGCCATCATGAGTTGTAATCTTTTTTGTTTGCTTTTTATTAATCTGAGATGCTTAATCAGTTTTCTGCTCTCTGAGGGCTGCCTTTTGCTGTCACGATATTGCTTCTTGAGACTGTTACATTCTTGTTCTGCATAAATGCAGTTTCCTATTTGGTGGGTTGTGTACACTAACAACTCTTTTCAGAAGGTCAGAAAGTCTGCTCAGATCAGAATTCTGTGCTCTGCAGACCGTATAAGGACTGATGGAGTTACCAACCAGGCTTACCCATGAGTATCCTACTGAGGGCAATGAAAGCAGGATCTCCATGCACATCCTGCGGCATAACGCAGTGACAGAGGTATCTGTATCTTATCAAGAAAAGCAACAACCGCTTGCTTATTTTTAAGAAGAATCCAGAGGAAAATAAATCTGTTTATGATGTGTGCTGTTATTTAGTTGCAGTCAATAACTGTGTTTGTTTAACTCTGGCGTACTGTTCTGGATAAGACTGATTGCCTCATTAAGGGAAATGAGTCAGGGAGAACATTTTTGAATCATTTGCTATTGATTTAAGTGGTGTCACTGTATGGGGGTAGCTGGTAGTGATGAAATGGAAAGAATTCTGAAGATTAAGGCACTTTGGAGATGCAGGGAATGAAGAAATGGAAATACTCCCGATGTTTATAGGTGCAGGCCAGCATTCCTTTATTCTTTACTCTTACCTGTGACACTGATTCCCATGATGTGTGTGGGTGAACCACTCACCTCCTTTGTGCTCCACTTAACAGTAAAACACAGGTGTTACATGGATGTAAAGAACTGCATCTTCACGTGTGGGCACTTGCTGTGGTTGTGGCTGAATTGCCTCGCAGATATTAAAAAAGTGATTGCTATTCCTTACATTTCACACTGATGCTTCATGAGGTGAGTTGCCAGCTGTGACTCCACCACTGAAGTAGTGGGACAGGAGCAGCAAGTGTGCACTCAGAATGTGCAGTGACCTTCTTGATAACCTGCCTATAACAGCAGCATAAATTCCTTTCCTATCTCCTCTTAAAATTAGCAGGGACAGAAAACCAGTAAAGCACTTGGATTTCCTCAGCTGCAATGCCAGTGGCTGGCTTCAGCATTCATCTGTACCTCTCCCAGCTGGTTCCACTGCCCCAGTGGTATAAACCAACAGTATTTCTATTTAAGTTATCTATTAACTTTGGTGTAAAACATCTCTAAGTGAAATTAAGTTCGATGTCAGTGAGTGAACCGAATGCTAATTTAGGACAGAAATTCTCATATTTTCTTCTCAAAGGAACACTAATTTAAGATTTTCTATTTCAGAAATACTTAATTCTTTTGTTGTTGCTGTTGTTCTATTGCATTTTGTGAAAGAAGAAGGCTGGAAAGCAGTACATGTCAACATAAAATTTATGGTGTTTAACCAGGCTTTAGTACCCAGTCTTGAATCAGTCCCTTGAAGAAAGCAGTTCTTGGCTCAAGGAGGGGCTGTAGGAGCACTCCCACTCCCTTATCCCTCTTACCCAGGGAGGGAAGGGAAGGAGAAGGTAGTTGCTTCCTGAGCTTTTCATTGACTTTGAATTCCTGTTGCTCTTGTTTGCTGACATATATCCTGGGGAAGCCCTAGAAACAAGTATGAAGAGATGCTTTTTTGATTAACAGGCCAACCCAAGGTAGTATTTATATCTTGTTTTCACCCTGTCCCACCAGCCTGGCCTCCATCCTTCCATCAAAGAAGACGACAAGTTCACAGAGGGTCTTATGCAAGGTCTAGGAAGAAGGCACGCTAACATTAGTAAAGGCAGGTGGATCTCGTGTTAGCGCTGTGCCAAATTACATTACCAGCAAATTGCTGCTGAACTAAACGTGACTGGAGAATTCTGTGAAAATCTGAACAGCCTCATGATTTCTCAGGATTAGTCCCGTTGTTGTAGAAATCATTTTGTTTAATTGCATTAAATTTTTCTGCATTTACCTTTATTTTAAAACTTCCAAAAATTGCTTCTCCTAAGATTTAATTTTCAGGTAGACCAAACAGAAGATAAAGTAAATACTAACCACTGTGAAGTAACAGGTAAAGAGACTTCCATAAGTTTTCTCAGACTTTTTTTCCCTATCTCCTTCAAAAAGAGATTTACCTTAAGACTTGTTTAAAACAGTGAAAGTGTTGGCCATCTCTAGGAACACTCAGATTCCACAGCACTTCAATGCTGATTATCCAGCATTTTCTTATTTAGAAAGCTACAGATCACAGTGTGGTAATATGGAGATTTTGCCAATTCCTGAATAGATTAGAAACAAGCAAAAAAAGGGAACATGGAAATCCTGACCACTTTCGGTAGGTGGTTCTGAAATCATCATATTTTGAGGTAATTGCAGTATTTCTTTTTGGTGAATCTAACTATGAACTTAGGTAGAAAACACCAATATCTGTAAATTTGAAGTCCTTCTTCCTTTTTAAGTAGGAGTGCATAGTTTGATTCAAAGAAGCTAAATGCCTTTGAAGTATTAAGTCTTTTACCATAGCTTGGTATCTGGAGACTGGAAAAAGAAAACATCTTTGTAGGGAAAGTGTACTTGTGCTGCTTAATCTGAAATTCTGATCCTAGTACTGAATTTATGAAAAAAATCTGATTTTATAGGTCTAGTAGCATGCCATTTCTTCTGTAGATAAGTTAAAGAAAGCATGTAATTTATAGATCATACTGCAAATGGAAAGCAACTGTCACTCATTTGACATGAGCATTTTAATAGCACTTGTTAGGCTTTTCACTGATTACTCAGACATCTGTACGGGCCGAAAACGATGTGTGAAGTAGTCTGTTGGGCCTGGAAATGCTATTTAGAGCAGGAAGTTTTTGTTAAGTTTCATTAAATATTCAATTTCCAGATACATGGTTGTGAAAGCTGACTCTTATTCCAGGAGAGAAAACGTATTGCCTTGGGGGAAGAACAGAGTAAAAGAGTAAGGTATGGCCAGTGTCACAACAAATAGGTTGATATTCCAACCACTGTACTTCCACATGCTGCTAACTGTGCTCTTGGTTGAAAGCTGTGCGTTGGGCCCCTGACAGCAGCCACTGCGGAACCACCTGGACAATGGGAAGCTCTTGTGACAACCAAATAACAGATTGACAGAGAGGGGGAGATGTTTAAAGGCTTTGGGCTGTGTCCTTAGAACTCCAGCAAGGAGCAGGCAGGACTTTATCAGGGGAAGGATACTCCTGAAACAAACTAGACATAAGAGGAGAGAAGTCTGTCTTCCCCTTCCCATGACTCCTCTACATCCTTCTCCCCAAAAGAAAAGGTGTCTCAAGAAACAGCAGGCCACCCAGCACCAGAGATAGTCTCCTGCCACTTCCTCGTGCCTTTACTCACAAACTTGCCTGTACAGAAGGTGAGGTGTTACAGAGGTATGAAATGAAAGCCGTAGGTCAACTTTTGCTAACAGTATGAAGTTGAAACATTTGAATGGGTAACATTACCTAGGAAATTACATCAATTTTGAAGGATGCCAAAGTCCTGCTGTTTCTTGTAACAAATCCCATCTTGCTTCAGTGTTGGTTTTAACTGAGACAGCAGTCTGTGTATTAAGCCCTTACTGCCTTTCTCAAACAGAAGACAGCCTAATGTATTCTGTTATATTGAGAGGGAATTGATGACTTGCTTTTGAAGAGCATGGACTGAAATGCAGGTGAATGTTCCATCATGCAGAAGGACTGAAAAGCTGTCAACCTGTGGAGGTTACAACTGGTGCTGTAAATTCACTGCGTCTAGGCCATCTGTCTGCACTGGTAGCATCCAAGGATTTTTCTGTGCTCTTCTAATACCAACAGCAGCCAGAGCACTGAGGAACCCCACACTGGGTGTTCTGCCTTCTGTTTCAGTTCTTTTGTTTCAGGCTTAGTGAAATATTTTAGACAACTTTCTAAAAAATGAAAAACAAATACCAACCTGAAGCTTAAGGACACGCAAATCAGATAGTGTGTAACCTGCCTGCAGGAGAACAACAATTCAATTCTGCTATGGGTCTGAGTGGCTTGTGCAGATGCCGGAGTGGCCACTAGACCCACTGTTTGTGGGGCTGCTATACAGAGGAGGCAGGAGGGGCTGAAGCTGGTTCTGCTGCTTCAGGCTGCAGACCCCAGGAGCTGTAACACTGGATTCCCACCTCTCTGGAGATGAACACTGAGGGCCGTAATTGCAGATTTTTGCACAATTGTGATTTGTCTAATAACTCTCTATGTTGCCTGTAGAAGGCAAATCTTTTGCACTTCCTAGTCTTCACCATTAGTTAAATATAAATCTCCTTTCTTTTAAACAAAAGATCGGCCTGTGTAAGCCTAATACAATGATTCGTGTAATGAGTTTATTTAAATTCCTCCTATGCATTATAAACTTGCTGCTTTATCTTTACACTGTAGTTTTTGGTTTTAAATTTTCATATATCAAGCAAGAAACTGAATAGGAGAAAAAATTTCTATAGCTCATTATCTGTAAAATGTTTTGGAGAGCAGATGATTTCTGAAAGCCACATTTAATGAATAATATTTAAAATAATACCATATTGTTAACTTGTGTTATAAGGGTCAACTTAGAAAAATCTCTTCTAAACTGTTATGCCTACGTGATGACTGATTCTAAAGCTATAGAAAAGCAAAAGGCCTAAATAAGAAATATGAATAGAAGCAGAATCTCTTGTGCCTCACATTTTGACAGTTTACATGAGTAATGCGGTTTTATTGGTCCCCTTGCCTCTGGTTACCTTCCAGGCAGGGCTCTGAGCTTTCAGTTGAGATCATAACTGCAACTATGAAATAATCTTTAGAGACTAATATTGTGGTGTGTAAGCTGAATTATTGCCATAAGTAATAGGTGGTATTTATGAAAAGCAGATTCCACTGAGAGTGTTCTGTGATTTAGGTTCTTGTCTACTGATAGTTTGTAACTTCATGTTTCCTTTCCCCTTGAGTCTTTCAAACCCAGAAGCAGCACCTGACCCCCACATGGCACTTAATGCAGGAGGACCAGAGCAGTGCAGTGAATTCCTTGCTATGTGTTTCCTCATACATTTTTAAATGATTTATTTTTCCTAGCTTTGAATGGGAAGTGGACGCTGAGAAGTTTTGCTTGTTTTTTTTTTTTTTTTTTTTTTTTTTTTTTTTTTGTTGCTGTTGTTGTTTATTTGTTTTTAACTGAGCTCCCACTTCTGAAAGTATTGGCATATGACTACTGGTCAGAAGGTTTGCTCTTTGCTAGAAAATGTTAACTACTGCATTAGGATTGTGCTGTCAGTGTCAATAGGGTTTCTTGTTTTCAAGGTAGCATGGGAGTTTCTGTTGCTTGTGCTCTTTGGAACAGTCTGATTGCGTCTTTTTGTGGTGTCAGAGCTCCGTCTGGGAATGAGATGATCCATGTTATTGCCAGTCAGCTTCTGTTGCTCTGGAGACGTTATTCACTTTGTAAACAGAGGTTCTTTTTATTTCTCCTCCTTGTGCAAAAGGTAGAGATATTTTTAAACAGCCCATCTCATATCACGGTCAAGAGCAGGCAGTTATCTGGTGACCTTTTCTCCCTCTAGTATTTGGATGGTGTGTGTATGTCCGAGTTACAGTGGTCACTTGAGTTTGCTCTGTACATAAGAACATCCCTGAGATGCTGCCCACCCAGTTTTCCTGAGGAGGGCCAGTGCTGCCTAAGAGCCTGGGAGAAGAAGTCAGGCTCGTGAGCAATTTCACCTGGCTAAATCAGTCTGCCCACAGCAGAGCCCAAGGGGCAGGCAGCTCTCATGCTGTGAAGAAGGATTGTCAGCTACCTTCTTGTATCTGTCCATCAATCTGCATGTGGCAGAACTGCCAAGATCACTGCCCATATACATCTTTGAATTGAATGTAGGAAGAGCAGAACCTTCTGTATTTTCCAGATATGTCATTATTTTGACTTGCTAGAGTGTAGTCAGGCCTAATGATGGCAAGAAGTGGGCAGATGTCATTATTTCTTACGTGTTTCATCTTACATTTTGGAAACATTAACTTAAATGGCTGGGAGCATCTCATTATTTTCATTTCTGTTCTTTTTTTAATTATTATTAATTAAATGGGTTCACATAAAAAAAAATCAATGGCTTTAATGCAAATATGGACTTGCTCATTTTGAAGCATTGCTTACTTATGCTTGGTAGAAAAAGAAAGAATCATTTAACCTCAAATGGAAACCTGAATACCTACTATTTCCCGGTGTTTGCATTTAATTGTGAATGTTTTATTTCTTCCTCTTTTTTTTTTTAAATTCTACTGAATCTGGAAAATCAGAGATAGTTTAAAAAGTTGTTTTCATCAGCTATTTGATATCTTTTTGTTCGGCTACGTGATCATTTTGGATCATGTAAAATTAGAATATTAATTATTAATTCTAAAACACTGTAGCACAGAAATGATCAGATAATCCTGCTCATCTCCACTTCTGGATCCAACAAAGATTGTTTCTTTCAAGTAGCAGGAAAGCACAAAAATACATCCAAGTACATTATGTTAAATAGCACTGTTTTCAATTATTCATGCCTACCTATTCTTTAGTTATTTTTGCTTTGAGATTTCTTTGTCCCCTCAGGATTTTACCTCCAGGGCCCACAGTTACATTACTAGAGGTACAGACACTGACCTCCTAACTCACTTCTCTCTCTGCAGATGCATGCATATCCAGGGAAGTAGTGTGTGTTTCCATCCAGTATGTGGAAATGTCATGTTATGTCATAAGGTGTAGTATCGTAGCAGCTAAGTGCATAAGAACTTAAACTGTTGTTATGTCAGTTATTCTTCTTTGGACACCCAGTCTTTGTATCAAGAGATCAGAATTTACTTTTTCTAATACTGGAACTGTAAAATTGTCAAGTCCCTGTTCAGTGTTCATAGCAGCTTGCTTGGCTCTGTCTAACAGATTATCATGGGTGTTAGATGGTTTTTGTAACATCTTTGTCCCTAGAGTAACCAGAGCACTATAAGGATTACCAACGTCTGCTGTGAGTGCAGTCAAGGCATTGGAAGCAGGAGAGGGAAGTACAAGGTTTCATCTCTTTCCAAGCTGCCATCTAATGTCTCCAGGTGTGCTGGGGTGCTGCGGGGACTTTAGGGGACAAGGGACCACTGGTGCCGCAGGCAGCACCTCAAATCATGCAAGCCATGAGCTTAAGCAGTGTGCTATGCTGGTTTCAAGTCCAATTTTTTCTATATAAAATCATACTGCAGTGTTAAACATTATGCTGAATTCCTAGCTCTTTATTCTGGAGATGCCTTACTTCCAAAGTATTGCAAGTTACCTGAGATCATCAAACAAGCTCAAAGAAAAACAGATTTAATCTAGCAAAGTGGTTGCTATTCTCAAATACAAATCTACAGTCAGTATTACCAAAGGGAAATCAAAATCGAGAGAAGGAAGCTGCAGTGGCTGAGCTGGTGGGCGACCGAGTGTAGCTCCATTTTCTGCTCCAGGGCTGCTTTGTCCTTCTGACTTCTCCCTGCCTTAGTCAAAGATAAGAGAACCTTTCCATACTGCTACTGTATTTCTTCTGTACTAGATTTATGAACCTTTTAAATAACATAAATGCAATCTTAGTAGCACTAATTTCTACCACATGACTCTCTGCTCTTGCAGTTCCCATTGCATCTCTTTCAGGATGAGTTTGTTTGGCAGAGATTACAATATCCTCCAGATTACTTCTGTACTTTTGGTAATTTTGTGAACTATTTTCTGTATGTAAGATGCCCTAGCACCTAATCAGTCTTTAATTTGCTATCAACTCTTTATAATAACCACAAAATGAGTAGTAATAATGTAGACAGCATTCTTGGTATTTATGTGCTTTGCAAAAAACATGCCTTCCTTATTTTCCTACTTAATGTTTTTCTATTAAAGCAGAGATAAATGTTAATCCCATGAAAACCCAACTGCCCTGCATTACCTAGATATCTCTGCCTGCATCTGTAGCAGAACTGAAGAACTTCTGTTTATCCTCAGTGCCGAAGTAACTACTCTACTCAATTATGAATGCATTTTATGTTTTGCAACTTTAAGAATGTGTGTCTTTGTAGGTGAAGTCTTCAGTGAGTATTTAAATTCCTTCCTTCACCTGTAGTGGAAATGCTGAGTCATGGCTTGAAACAGTGATTGAGCACCTGGTGGGAAGGCAGGGCCAACCCAGGGGAGCTCAGGTGCATGCAATGCACCTGAGTGAATGGAAGCGGTGGAGCCAGGATCCACCCCTTCCCAGACCTCATTTAAGGGTTGGCAGTGGAGGCAAGAGCATCTTGCTGGAGATCCCTGCGTACCTGAGGCCTTCCAAAGGTAAGCAGATTTTTTTTTTCTTTGTTTCTGTGCCTACGGCTGCTGTATTTGAGCATATTCTCACTTATTGCAGCCTAGGACTTTGCTGCTCCACTATCATTGCTATGTTTTCTATTACATTGCAGCATTACGCTCCCCCCAAGTTAAAAAGTTGAACTAATCTGAATATTAACAAAACCACTGTAGATAGCCCAGCTTGAATGAGGGTCTTGGGCCGTATGACATCCAGAGGTCCACCCACCCTCTACCACTCTATTACTCTGAAAAGGCTCATTTAGGACCCAAACCCTCTTAGAGTAACTCTTACTGGAAGACTATTTGTTGTGGTGGGGGCTGCTTTGATTATTTGTGTGTGGGAGACTTTAGTTAATTTAAATTTGTCTTTTTTTCATTGCTGTTAATTAAATTTATAGCATAATCACTAGCAGTTTGTTGTTTTCACTATTAATTATGTTGATAAATACTTTTAATGGTAACAATTGCTACTGAGAATTTCTAGGTTTCTGTATCAGTAGAAGGGAGAAATGTTTATTCTAAGTACTTTACTACTAGTTTGGAGATTTTAAATGTCTGGGTGGTGGTTTGAGAGTTAATTATATCCCACAGTTTTTGACTCTAGTTTGCATAGTCATTTTTATTGCTTAAGGAATCATGCCAACTTTTTCAAAATGAATCTGTATTTATGTCCACTTGCAATGTATTTATTGGTAGCTGGTAAGAAATTAAAATGTTTTAGGAAGATGTTTTAAAATAATTGCGAAGTCTTTGCTTCCTTCCTTCCTTGCAAAAAGTTATTTTTGGATCACTTTCATGGTAGTTACTATTTATCTTAAACACTGAGTACGAATAACAACCAGTTTTTCAGTCTTTTTAAGGCAAGTCTCATCTCTGAGAACAATGCAACTCTTGAAAAATATCTTTACAGCTATACAATGGATTGCATCCATTTTTAAGAGGTGTCCACCAACTTCTACACCGTGGTTCTAATGAGGCAATTTTCAAACAAGTCCCTTTAGTGAGGCCTGGCCTGGCCTCGGCTACTTGCTGCATCAGGATGTGCTTTGGTTTTGTGAGTGTAACCTCATCCAGTGCTTAACTAGTGACTGGCTGGACCACCGCAGTCATCATGAAGAGATGAGTCCAAAAGCACCAGAGGTTATTAAAATAGCCATTCTCACCTTATCATGGAAAGATAATTAAACTTCGTAAATAAAACAATGTCAGATGGAAAGTACACAGTAAATCCAGATATCTTCTTGTCAACGGTTTACGGGTGTTTGGCCCGATTCCGTGACAAAGGGGATGGGGGACCCACGGGCCCACGCCCCGGAGAAAGGGAAAAGGGTAGGGAGATGGCCCTGAGAGCAAAGAACAGCGGCAACAATCTGAGGAGAAACAAACCAATTTACTAAATAAGATATCGGAATGCAAAACAACACACTATAATACAATATAATTATAATTTAAGCTGATAAATCCAATACAGAGAGAGAGAATGTCCCAAAATCAAAGTAGGCCTTACTCTACTACCGACGATAAGACGGCTGGAGAGCGAGGTGCTTCCAAGATGAGAGACAGCGGAAAAAAGGGCGAGGTCTCGTGATCTGCAAGTTTTTATACTGCGAGCTTTCATCTTTTCTCTCCGGCTGGAAAATGGTAACAGAGGAGCAAAGTACCGTGGGGGATGTATTAGTCCTTCTCTTCTGAGGACCAGGTACATTCACTACATGATGTTATGATGTGGAGTACCAATAACCAAAAATCATAAAACCATGACACTTCTCCTTGTTGGAAAGATATGTAAGTGCTGAGTCACCTTTTGTAGTGGAGGAATTAGTTTAAATGTAACCCGTCTTCCAGTTATGGAAGAAGAAAATATTAATGAGGACTTAAAATTTTAAGAAATGAAAGCAGTAGGTGTCATCAGTTGTACCTTTCACTATTTCATTTTAGAATTATCCATATTTATGGTTCTTGGTTTGCTACATATAGACGTTGCCTCTAGGAAAGATGATGGAAAGGAGCTGCTCAAGTGAAATCAATGCAGATAAATGATCCGATTCTGTTCTTAGGTGTGGCTGAGGCAGAATAGTTACTCCTCTCCGCTCTTATTATTTTTTTCTGGATGGTTTATGATCAATTTGTTTTGAGCAGCTTTTTGTGGGACTAGAGTGGTCTGGACAAATACTGAGGTGAGATATTAGGACAGGCTTCTTGTTTCAGTCATCAACTGTCAAACTCAGTGTTTTTTAATTGAAGTTAATGTGTTGAAGCTGATACAATGTAAAAGAGCTTTAAGAAACAGAACAGGTGTCTGAGATAAGACTACCTCAAGTGAGTATGTTGCGAAGGACTGGAGAAGTTCCTTTAGCTTGAGTTGAATTCAGGGTTTAAGTAAGTCATCTCCTCTGTAAAAAGATCTTGACTTGCCAGGAAATATATTTACAAAGAAGCATCCATTTAACTTAGTTGCTAATGTATAAATGGTTACATCATATGTACATCATATCAAGTGTAAAGCATTTCCTTGTTATGAATGCTGTAAAAAAATAAATAAAATAAAAATTCTTCATATAGTAGTTTGTTGGCATGAGAGGCATTTCAGATGTGATTAAGTTCAGGGCAATCAATCTTGGAGAGGAGGGGAAAAGAAAAAGGCTGTAGGACCCCGTTAGTCAATGTTAGTACAATTGTCTAATGACTCGGGTAGTAGCACAGCCATCAGCATCTGAAATGACATGGTTTTGAGAGTAGCAGCTGGAAACTGGAAGTTTCAGAAGCATCCACCGCACACATGCTAGAGTTTCTGTCCTTCAGAGCCAAAGGTGATGGTGAGAGTTGAGTATGGCTGGTTGTGTGAATACAGCTGAACTTTTGTGGTAGTAAAACACTTTGATTTCTTCTGCTTGCAAATATCATTACTGATTTCAGCAGTCTTGAATTGTTATGCAAATGAATCTTGGCTCCTTTGGGCCCCTGGATTTTGCAGACAGCCTGGATTAGAACATCTCCTTGCAGCTTTATTTATAACGAAGTACAAGAGAGATAATTGAAATGCCTGACAAGCAAGAGAATGGGGGACATACCTCACAGCTAAGACTCATTACAAGTGACACTGCTTCTCATTTTGGATCTAAATTAAATACAGGCCATATAAATCTTCTTCTGTCCAGCTATTATAAGTCACAGAAGCACAGACCTGCTTTTTGATTTGTCAGATATGCTTCCAAATTAAGCCCAGAACTGACTTTTTTTCTTTCCAAGCCTAGCCTATATTAGTGTTTGACGTCATAAACTATGGTCTCATGTTTCTGCTCTAAAAATAAGAGGTTGTACTTTCCCCATGTAAACATTAGTAGAATGAGCTTCCCATTTTCTGGTTTTCAGTCCCTTGCATTCATCCCTCATTTCTGGGCAAATGGCACAGTGGTGGGAATAATGTCTGTGGCAGATCTGCTGGGTTTGAATCCATACAGGAACTTTTCTTTATCTTTTCCTTTATTTGGGGGGAGAGAAGGATGTGACCTCTTTGAAGTTTCTGAAATCCAACAGCACACAGTTTGTCCTTGGGAGGATTTTCATCTCCCGTTAACCCCACTTTCTGATGACACCTGTTGTCAGCAGCATGTTGTCTGGTTCAGCAGCAGAACCAGGACAAAAGGGAATTACAGATTCCTGACAGAGACCATGCCAGAGAGGCCAGCAATTGTTTTTGCTACTAGAAGGCTGAAGGAGAACTCGTCATGTTTTAATCATTAAGGTAGTGGAAAATTGAATACAGAGTTAGCATTCAGATCTGCAGTGGTCTGATTCAATGAAGGGTTCCTCTAAGTTGTGCTTTTTCCATGTACTTCTGCTGCATTCGTCACTCTTAAGCATCCACCAAGTGCTCGCATCTGTGGAGGAGGTGATGCAGATATGCTCTTGTTGAAAGTGTGTGTGAAAAGCGGCTGTGGGCAGTCCAACAGGAAGGAAATAGTGTGTGGCAGAGTGAATTTAACTTAAGTAGAAGCCAATAGCTTCCTCCTACAAATGCTATAATGCAAGGAAGGGAAAAAACGTAGTCATTTTCAGGCTTCCCAGAGACTTTCCAGAGTGTTCCTTTGCCCACAAAGTTCTCGTTGTCCCTTTTAATTTAATTCCCCAATTCTCTGCAGAGCAGGAGCTTCTCAGTCGGTTTCAGCTGACATTGTAATTGTCTTAGGGTAGTCTCTGTTTTCACATGCAAATTTACTTCAAGATGCTGAAAAGGGATTTAAGTAGGGTGCCAGAAAACTCATGGGAAAGACGCTGTAGCTTTCCCCAAACATCTAAGAAGAAGAAATTCTCAGGCATTGAGGGAGAAACTCCCACGTGTATGTCTTTTTGTGCCAGAAACGCTTGCCCCATTGGCCAAAAACGAAAGGAGGGGACGAAACCTGCAAAACTGAAACGCCATCCCCAATATATACAGACGGGCAGGGTGTTGCAGTTGCAGAGCGAGGATATGCTGCTGGGTGGAAGCCGGAGTGCATGGCATTTGGGTTCCCTCTGCTGGCTCAGCTTAAGACCCTGATCTCAGCCTGTGTGATGGGAGAATGTTTCTCCTGAAAGATTTCCTTGGTGGCTGTATTCTGGGGCCTTTTGTAGCTGCAGCATCTTTGGGTTGAGAGGCAGGTGTAAACGTACACCTAACTCTCTGAAATAAGAGACTCTGAATGCAAGCGGGTGCTTGAAGTTAATGCACATCTAAATGCTGAACTTGATGGGAATGTCTTAGGCACACGTTTCCATGATTTTCTGTGTGAAGACCTTAATGACGGCTTTGGCAAGGGACAATGAAGCAGGTGGGCTGTACTTCCAACACTTCATGAACTATACTTTCACTCTTGTCACCATCCATCATGCTTTCAGGCATAATGTGATGGAAATAAGTCTTTAGTTTTTCTAGCTTTCTTTGAAGACTTTCTCATTCACCTGTTAAATGTGAGGCTGGGCTGTGGTCATAAAACCCAATCAGACTTCTTAAGCCAGGACTTGCTTTTAGCTTTCCTGATGAGTTGCATAGCCATGTGCAAGTGGTTCACTCTCCTCAGCTGAGTTTTTCACTTGTCAAAGCAGCTTTATAGGATGGGGCAGGTGCTGGAAGGCATACCTTAGATCTGAAGTGGCACGGAGTTACCAGCTGTAGTGTTATTGCTCTTCCAAAGGAGAAGGTGAGAGCTTGCACAGCCCTGGGTTGCACAGCACTGTTTCCATACTTTATGACCCATACATAGTGGAACAAGGCCCTGGGTCAACTCAGAGCCAGGGAACTGAGGCAGCAGGAGCCGATGCAGGACTCATTACCTGTTCGGTATGACAGTGACAGCTTCACACATGGGTGACTGGAAAAAAAAAAAATCCCGGAGATCTCAGTGCAGAATGAGCCCTGCACTCTGTGCATGTGTCCTAAGTTGCTTACGCATTATGTAGACACAAGTTTGGAATCAGTGAGGTACTAATGACAGTGAATGCAGCATGAGGGGGCCTGGAATCATTCCTATCATTTTAGATGCTTTCTAAATATGGCACCAGCTAGGTCAAATGACAACAGTGCAGATTGTTTGAGGAGCTCACACCATTAGGTACCTATTCAGTGTTGAATTCCTGAGGAGATAAATATATTGATTCAAGGCACGCTAACTCAGATGATAATGGGTGGTTTTTTTAAATATTGAGACTCTATTTGGAAAAAAAAAAAAAATCAACACTCATGGAATTTTCCCTGAGAAATCCAAACTGAGGAAAAGTTAATGGAAAGATTTCACTAAAGCAAGCCATGAGAAGATTCTGTTAAAATAAACTGTATTCTGGTAGAAGGTGACAATAATAAAAAGAATGATCTCATTTCAGAAACTCAGATAAGAAAATGCCTTTAAATGCCATCCCCCCCCAGAAGATCTGATCTGAAGGCTTTGGCAGGTAAAGAAAGAATTATTTAAAATGAACACTCTCCAAAAGGTTAAAAATGTGAATATTTTTCACACAAGATTTAGTATTAACAGACTTTTGGAAGTGTTCTCTCTTAGCAGAGTGGCTGCTTCTGCTTTTTTTTTTTTTTGAGAAAAATTAGTTAGAAAAATGCCTTTTTACAAAAATTTGGATAGAAATGGAAAAGCTTCCTATGCAACCACAGAGAAACAAGCTCTGAACTTTAACTTCCCATTACTGAGTACTAGGGTTGAAATTTTTTCAGGTACATCAACAGTTGCAAGTGTTTATTTCTATGATTAGAAAAATGAGGAGAAGGAATTAAGAGTCTTGCATCAATCATTGAATTTACGTCTGAATTTCAGATGTCGTTTGGTTTTTACTTTGGGTGTTTAGAATAAAAATCTGTTTTAAGGGGTCCTATCTGGCTAGAAAAATACCAGTGTGTTAGAGAAAGTGTATTATTTTCCTTTTAGGAAGGAAATAGGTTAACAGTAATAGCTGTTTTTCAGTCATTCTCCAAGATTGCCCTTAGTTTATGGAAGGAACCAGAAAAAAGCTTAATTTTCCAACCGTGTTTAAGTTTCTTTAAACAGTTAAAAATGCATGTTTTTAGTAATCCCACCAAAATAGAAAGAAAGTGAAGTGGTCAGAGATGAGTGTTTGGAACCAGATATGAACTTGGATTCAGATCAGTTTATGACAGTGCTCAAAGTTTTCTTTGAGCAGGTTATTTCCTCTGCGCAAAAGAACCTGGGAGCCCTGGTAGACGCTAAGTTGAACATGAGTCAACAATGAGCCTTGCTGCTAAGGCTAATGGTATTCTTGGCCAGCAGGTCAGGGGAGGTGATCCTTCCCCTCAACTCAACACTGGTGGAGCCACATCTGGAATGGTGGGCCCAGTTCTGAGCTCCCTCAGTTTAACAGAGATGTTGGCATACTGGAGGGGGCCACCAAGATGTCAAAGGGCCAGGATGGTGGAGCCAGGTGCTTTCAGTTGCACTCAGTGCCAAGACAAGAGGCCATGGGCACAAACAGGCACAAGAAGTTCCACATAACTATCAGGAAGCACTTGCGTGCTCTGCAGGTGACAGAGTGCCAGCACAGGCTGCCCAGAGAAGCTGCAGAGTCACTTCCTTGGAGATCTTCAGAAGCTGCCTGGCTTCTGACCAGATGAACTCAGAGGACCCTGCCAACTCCACCCATTCTGTGATTCTGTGACAGCAGTGCCCAGAGTTGAGCCTTGGCAGCTCAACCGCAATTCTTGACCCCATACCAAATATAACTTTTTTATACTTCTGAATTTTTCTGCATCTATCAGATAGCAGCCATAGGGCAGGATTCCAGTATATACAAAGGTCCTCTACACCTCTTGTTCTGGTGTGAGACTTTGAAGCAGTTATGAATTGCTTTCATGTGTTCTCTCATCCTCTTCACAGCTGCAGTGTTACTGTGCAATTTATCATTCATCACATGAGAGCCTTGCAGTATTGAGTCCCAAGATATTTACAATAAATAAATGTCATGTAAATATTAATGTATGATCTCTTTGTACCAAGTTTAGTCAGGATATGAGGAAAAAGTCAGGTATCAAGAACTATTTTTCCCCAACTTTCTCACTGTAGTTGTTCACAGATTGACACCAACTTCAGGAAAGCCCCTCTGTAAGCCTGGAGAGGACTGGAACTTTAGCATCCCACCACAAATCACTCTAAGCTAATTTGAGTTATTCTTGTCTTCATAGGTCACAACTTTGATTTATCCAATGCAAATGCAAGCCATTTGATAGTTGGTGTGATGTTGTACTAGCAAACAGTCTGGAGCACCTTTATGAAGTATATCTTTACTGTGTCTGTCTTTTCTGCAAAACTAAAGTAATCACGTTAGTGGTTAGCTGGTAATTTAGGCAATTACTTTGGACAGTTAAACAATGTTGGCATTGAAGGTCTGCTCTTCGAGTTTTGTATTGTTTTGTATATGATCAAATATTGTTAATGTGATAAGAGATCCTTGCTGTCCGTGCAGTGATACTGACATAAAGACAAAAAGTCAGGTATATTTTTCAGCCCTGCTTTCATGTCATTTATTATTCGTATTGTTTGAAGAGTAAAATTCCTTCCTCAGAGGGTGTTGGATAAATCTTAAGGATCCTTGCAAATCTAGCTGCTTCTACTCCTTCCTCTACAGGAAAAAAAAAATAAAAACAGGGAAAAAAAGGATATTTAGTTTGTGTGTGGAGATTATATTGTGGAAGCAGTTTCCACTGTAATATATATGTTTATTTATAACACTACCATACTTTTCAGGCTTAAATCTTCTACAGCAGCTCTGCAATGGGCCCTCTCTGGGTCAGTTTGTTCAGGTACATTTTTCTGTGCGCACACAGGACATGCACTGCATTAAAGCATAAAGCTGATACTTATGTGTAGATTGGTATGAGTTGGGAGTTGGTAAGCGGCCCTGGTGAGCCTGTGTGAAGCAGTTGTAGGCAGGTGGGGATGGGGAGGGGCTGGAGGGATGTTTGCTTCTCAGTGTAAAAGCATTGCTTTGAAGGAGAACACAAAAAGGAAGACACAGCTTTATCCACATTTGAAAACCTACTGAAAGCCAGTTTGCTCAGTGATTTTTAAGGTTTTTTTACCTGTGCCATAGCTACAAATAATCTTTTTTTCTTAATGTGAGGTGAAACAAACCTGAATATAAATAGTTTTAATGAACAGGCGGTGAATGAACTCAGGTTAAGTGTATGTTAAAAATAGAGAAGACAGAGACAAGAACATTTTTCTACCAATTTTCCATTAATAAATTAGAACTTAAGTCTCTTCCGACCATTATACACTTTTTACTCAGGATAATGAAAGTAGAAATGATGAAAAGTTTCTGGTAATTCTTATGTGCAAAGTAGTCCTACATATCATCATTATTTGTATTATATGCCCTTATTTATAACGCTATTTTTTTTTTCCTGGTTTAGAGAAAGGCAAGAACAACTGTTATGAAATACCAGGGGAGTGGGTGTGGGAAGGGAAATGCTTTCTTCATCCCGTAGGCAATTGTATTATGCCCTGAGGCATGAGATCTGATTAAGCCGTCCCATTGTACAACACTGCATAGCTGCAAATTTTATTGAACGCAGTACTTGTTTTCTGTACTGCCTGTAAGCAGCATAATACCTCTTGCTAGTGACTGGAGAACTGCTGAATCCTGGTGACACTGAATTGTCATGATGCGTGGCCATGGTGTTTTGATGATGCACAACAGCTCCTGGGTCATGCAGGACGGCGCTGTGATTCATCTGTGGTACTGTGTGACAGCCTCTGCTCCCTCTTTCCTCAAGCCTCTGTGATGGATGTCATATCTGTTCTCTACCTCTCCTTTGCTGACTATGGAAAGGCCTTCTCCATTTCCTTCTTCCCTTTCACTTCTTTGTAATCTTTTTTTCTTAAGGAGTAAGAACCATCTTCGTAGTTCTTTTCTAAGGTGTTTTCAATCAGTCCCCCGTATTATGTCTAACACTTAGAGAGAATCAACTGCCAGGTGTGTGGGCTTCAAGAGGCCCTACTATGATTGCTCATCACTGTCACTTTAATTATTACACCTCCAGATGTAATAAACTTCAAGAAACAATCACGTTTTATAGAATGTGGCACCCACTGTTGCATTTAAAAGCAAGATCAGTAGAAAGAGAGGAAGCTGGGGAGAAGTACAGTTATAACTTAATAAAAATTTACGATTTTAAGTTTTGGACTTTAAGTTCCCCAAGCAGTTCCTTATCCTGCCATGGAAAAGGGAGAAGGGCATGATAAGGTTTCTGCATCCTCCCTCAAGTCTGAGGAGATGAAGTTCCTCCTGCCGGTATCCTTCTTCATGCTGAGCAACCTGTGTCTGCTCATTCTACCACTGTAATTATTGGTGCATCAAAAGCTGGATCCAGATCTGGGATCAAAAAACACTCTGAGCAGCACTCCCTTAGTTGCCTTAGAATCACATTTGTACCTTGCCTTGCATATGGCAGGCATGAGCGGATGCCCAGTGTGCTACCTACAAAATGAATAAACAATTTTTACTTCAGAGTTAGTTTAGTAGATAGTGTTTGCACACCTATGTCTGGTAGGTTTTTAGGTTGTTTTTGTAATTTTATTTTAATCTCTCCAATTCTAGTGGGACTACATTGTCATAACTGCTTTTCTCTCCTTATTGTTTGAAGGGAAGCTCTTTTTGAGTCTGGAGTAAATACAAGTGCTAGTGCAAGTCTGGCAAAAGCTTTCTCTGTCTTTTGCTGAGCTTCCAATTGTAAGATCTGTTCCTTACAGTGTTTCATCACTTTGCATCCTTTTCATTAGATTGTATTTATAAGGACCTGCAGAGAATGCTTCAGTCTGAGTGTCATAAACAGTGCAGGGGCCATCCTGGCTGATTTGCACTCATCCCTCCCTCCTACATCCATCTCTATTTGCCTTCTCTTTCCTCCACCTCTCTCAAGTTAGAAAGCACTAAGTATTTCATACCCAAGTCAGGTTATCAAATGTGTGTAGGAGGTTTTACATCCTTCTATCCCAGGTCCCTCCATGTTGAAGGATGCCCTTGCCTGATGTTGAGCTTCACGTGTGCGTCAGTTGCCTGCTCATGCATGAAGTGGGGCTGTGCTGTTGCTTTAATGCTGAGCCTGGCTGCGCATACTTAGTCTGCATTCAAAAATGGCCTCTGATATCTTCCCGGGACAGCATGGTCTCATCATATCCATGTATCAGCTTGTGAAATCCTAAGGATGACTCTGATGGCAAATTATGGGTTCTCAGAGCTCCAATAAGTTGGCTTGGGCATGGAAATACTTGAACAGTGGCAAAAAGTGGACAATATCCCTCTACATACACACAGAGCAAAAGGAGAGGAGATCCACCTGTGCATTGTTAATGTGGTTTCCTTTTTCCCCTCAATTCTTGTGTCTTTTTTAGGAAGTGTTTGGCAGTAGTGAAGTAGTAACAGCCTATTCATAAGGTTTTGAGTGCTTGGGGGTACCTGATCTGATGCTATGAATTATAACTTACCAGAGCCAGCCGGAAACTTGTCAGCATTAGCTACATCTGATGTGGATCTGAGTTGCAGAAATTGAAGAACCGTGGGAAAGCACAGGAAGATTCAAATAAACCCCAAACATATCTTATTTGGCAGTTAGGCTATACTTGAAGATTATTCAGCTGAACTTATCTGACGATGGGTGTAGTGCAGGAGCTCTTTTATTCTGGTGCGTGTTGTGAATTACCTCATTGTAGACAGCGTTTGTTTCAGTCTCAATGTGTCAAGCTCTGGGAGCAACCAAATTGGGTTAAATTGGTTGCCTTGCTGAGGTAAAGTTTGATTGCAGTGCTGTGAGTAATACTACAAATTACCATGCGGCCCATGATCCTTCCTGAACACATATAGCATGGTAAAATGCTATCTGAAGGATTAGCTGAGGCTTTCATGGCTAGGATCTAAATGTTTATTCTGATATAAACTTTACTTGGAAGACAGAATTTATGCTACCAAATGTGTACCTTCTTGGAACGCTTGTCACACGCACGTGCACTGAGAGAAGAATTAACAGATGCCATGGGCACTGGCGATATATGTTTATTGTGAGATCCCTTTTTGCTTTAATTATAGCTGGGAAGACAGTCTCCAGCAAAGCATTAAATTGGGTCAGCAGCTAAAAAGGCTCGAGAAGAGGCATTGATGACAGCGAGTGGTATATATACAGGAAATAACAGCAGCGTGGTGCTGGGTGTGACAGACTTTTCATGCTGTAAGGGTCCCATTAACATAGAAGTAATAATACATTAGAGAAAATATAGTTATCATGAGATGATAAATTATTCTAGGATGTTAAAGCATTAGGCTCAGCAGACTGCTTCTAATCCCATGGGTTTGATTACTCTGTAGTAGCAGTATCCCCTGGAATCATCTTGTACGGTAGCTGCTACTAAGTATCTAGTTATTGCTTAATGAAAATGCATGGATGAGTGCTGTCACTGTTAAAAGATTGCAGGAATAAGCTTTTCAGGCATTGTCTGTCTTCCTATCTCCCCCCCTTCAAAAATGTTGCATATCCCAGCTGAATCCTGCTCTGTGGGGTTGAAAATTAAACAAAAACCTTGTCAGTTTTTCACTTTCATACGATGGGTAGAGTAAAGCTGTCACTTTGGTTTCATAGCACACTGTAACTGTGGGACTGAGTGACTTGACAAGTTATCGGTTTTAAAGGTGTGGGAGAGCATCCTGCCTTAGGGTTCCTGTCAGAGAAATGGAGGTACACTTTGCTAGAGAGAGAGATTTGGAGGAGCCAAGGTCACACAAGTTAAACCACTGGGAATGAGCGAGATTTGCCTGAAGGCTCTGATCCCCAGCCAAAAACAATTTAACAGTGCTTTGCACTTACAGAGGGCTTTTCTCCAAAACCACATGGAGAACATGAGAAGTCCCACCACATGCTCTTTAATGAGTTTGAGTGACTATTGAGACCAGTGGTCCAGCACCTGTCCATCACCTGAGGGACAACCTGGCTCACTGCTGGGCAGCCCTTGCCTCCTGCCACTGCCTGCCTTGCTCTCACCAAACCCTTTTAATTTGGTTGCTTCCCGGTGGGGTCTTTTCTTCTGCTTGTTGCTGATGTGTGTCTAGGCCTCATTAGTAAATGTAAATTTTACTGATTGGTAGGAAAAGGTGCTCAGAGCGATCTTGAAGAATAATAGATCAGGGGAAGCGTGCTGTGCAGAGCAGCTTTGGCCTTTGCTGTACTTTGCTGTTTCATTTTTATTTAGGTGTAGCAGTTAAAGGACCATAATGATGTGTTTTCTAATACCTCTCTATATGCCTCTTGCAGTAGCTGAAAGTGAAGCACACTGCAGGTTTTGGAAACAGTACATTCATCCAGAAATTATTTGGAGAGGGGAGAGTTGCTTAAGCTGTTTGAATAGACCAAGTCACACCACTATTGTTCCTCAAGCAGTTGCACTTGTTATGAGTTGCGGTATTAATACAAATGTGACCAAGAGCTCTGAGTCAGGACACAGTGTAGGCAGTCTACATGCAAACTTTCCTTTGCAGCTCTGCCAGTGCAGCTTAATCCTGATTTTTTTTTTTTTTTTTAGCTGCTGCTCCTGCTATTTTGGTCTCGGGCCTCTTCCCCTCCCTGGCCATCACCAGGGACCCAGATGTGTGTATATGCATGCACGGCTGTGCCTCAGTTGTTGTGCCATGCTCTTATTCCAGCTCAGGCTGCCAAAACGATCTGCCAACATAACTCGGCTCCGATCTGCAGCGGAGCTTATCGCTGGCCATAAATCACTCTGCTGGCATCCAGTTCTGCAGTGCTGTGGCAGAGGACACAATGCAGATTAATGTGGGAGGAGGAGGGGAAAGGGATATAAACTACTCTTTTTAGCCAATTAGCTTAAACACACACATATTGTGTTGTTGCAGAATTATATGTATTGGGAATGACAGGGTACTATACTTGTGATAGTGGAGGTGTCCAGGAAAAATTAGATCCTGAAATTTATGCTAGTGACAAAATAAAGCAGCATAGCACTCCTCAAATTGTGCACTCATGTTTGTTTTGTTATTTGTGATCAGTGGCTGCTGCACTGAAAATGGATGAGTAATATATTGACTGTTTACAAGGAAAACAGTGCTAGGGCAGGAGAAGGTGCTGCTGAGAATTACAGAGTAAACTTGGTGTGATTTTTTGTGTGTGTGTGTGTGTCTTGTGCTCTGAAACTATGAGAAATCACTGTTAAGTATTTGTGGTTCAGTTGCTATAAATGCAAAGCAAGAGGAACCCTGGTAGGCCAAGCTGACTTTTACCAGGCAGCATTGGGAAGCACAAGGCAAGACCATGCCAAGCCTCTGAAAAACACTGAGTGAAATTCCAGCAGAGGACAAGAGCTTCATTTCCTTTGCTCTGCTCAGCTGTGGTGAATATTGCCAGCAATAAGCAACCCAGTGATCAATGCTTGCTAAGGTCATTGCTGCCACAGGACAGGGAGCTTCTTCAGTTGATAGTTTTCTACAGAAATGTGTTTTGCACTTAAAAGAAAAGCTGCTTTTTTAACTCTACAATTTTCCATTAGGCTTTTGAGTAGTTTTAAAAACATACCTTGGTCAAATGAGCTATAGCTTCATAGTTGCCTTTGTTTTGTTGTACATCTAAACAGTTTGAAGTCTCTTTTAAAACAAATGGAAGCAGCATTTGAAAACTGTACAATGAGGAAATGTCCATTACAGGTGCTGAATAAAACAAGAGTTTTCAGAGTAATACAATGCATACGCAAATTTGAATGCATCCTATGGTCTCACTGCAGAGAGGAAGAACCAGAGCCGCTGGGATGGCTTCTATAGCCTTTATTGTGAGCCTGCTTCAACGGGCAGGCTTTCTCCTGAGGCAGAGGAGAGGTAAGTGTTCTTCACTGCTGGCACGTTTGCTCTGCCTTAGCCTACCCAGCCTTCTGAGTCTTTTGGGTTACTAAACTGGGGGTTTGTGCTGTGTAGCAGCTGAAGTTAACTGGCTGCCAGTGGGTCACTGCTTATGGGCTGGTTTTTCCAGAGCGTCCTGTATGAAAAGAGAAATACTAACAGCCATACGCTCTCGTGGCCTGGGAAGATGAGATCTAGGGGTTTAGCTGGTACATTGCTGCAGTGCTGGGGCAAGCCCAGGCCAAGATCCAGGTTCCGTCACAGTGTTCATCTTCAGAGAGCTCTTGTGGAAGCCTGGCTGAGTGTCCTTCGCAGCTGAGCCTCACGACCTCCCAAGTAGGAGCATGGGAAGAAGATATTTAGGTTTTCAATAGCTAGGATTGTAGCTACTAATTAAGCAACGTAAAAAAAAGCCTTCACATTAAGTGCAAATTGAATTTTCCTTCTACAGAACCTATTGAAAGGTGTGTTTCTAATTAAGAATATTTTGCTTGACTAGGTAGGCACCATTTTGCTTGCATGTCGGTGTGGAAAGCTGCATGTTTCCATTAGCCACTCCATGTGCATCTGCGAGTCTAACTCGCGTCCTCCATGTGAATCCATGTAGCAGACTTGAGCGGGTCCAAGGAGGTGGCACAGACCTGTGATTTCCCAGCTTGCCTGCAGTGAGAATGAGGTTTACTTCTGCATAACCCTTCACCTAGCTGTGAAAGTCATTGACAATTTCGTACCCAGCTGGCAACAGGTCTGTAAGGCAACTCTCTTCCTAAAGCACAATTTGGTGCTTTCCCATCTTGTAAATTACAGCAAAAATCCAAGGTTCATGGGAAATGCAATTAAAAAATCACAGGACTAAGTTTTTTGGTCTCCTTTGGGTAATAGTAGTAAGAGTTGGTTTTGTATTTTTAGTTCACTTATTCCTTAGAGTGCTCATAGACTCATTTCATAAATTCAGCTTGATGCACTGTAAGCAGCAGATGTCTGTATAAAACCATGTCCTGTAAGATGATTGTGTAATCATGAGTTACTTTAACAACCGTGTAGATTGATGTTTTTCTCCTTTTTTCTAAACAAATAGAAATTTATGAAGACATGGTGCTCTGAGTCTGTAGCTTTTTCTAAGACACATATTTTTACAATTCACTGAGGTCTTCCAGGAGAGCTGCTACTGGTTTAAGGGACCATATTATGACCCATCTATGGGCAGGAAGATAAAACAGAAGATTGATCTCTCCACAGCATGCTGTGAGAGGCAACATCTCAATCCAGAGGTTGCCTGGGCAGCTGTTTGCCCTGTTTCAGAGGGTGAAGGAGGCCGTGGGGCTGTGGCTCCATCCCCACTTGCCCCCAGCCACCACAGCTGGTTGGCTGAATAAACTGCAGGGATAGGGGGTTTTCATTCCACTCTCTGTGGAAAGGAATTCTGATGAAGAACTAGCATGCAAAGCAATGACAAGGCTCAGAATACGGGTATTGGAGGGTAAGTACAGGCTCTTTTAAAAAAAAAAAAAAAAAAAATTGTCCCAGATTTCTCTGAAGTGGCATCTTTTAGTGTCCCCCTGAGGCAGCACGCTCATCTCTGTGTATGTCTGCAGTTGCTGTGCAGGTGTCTCACTGTGACCTCAAAGGAGGGGAGAAAATATTTTATGTAGTTTAGTTTTCTTTTCCCAGTGGAGGAACAGAGGGCTTTATCTGAAAAGACTGAGGCTTTATTCTGGCTTTTTTCTAATATTTTCACTTAGGCTTTGTACAGAGCTGTACAGCAATGAGCCCCCATGTATACATCACTAAAAGACTCATTTGTTTTGAGCTCAGCAACTAGGGCATGCCTAGATTTGCCCATAGGATCTTTCAGATGAGGTGAAAGCACCAGGTTATATGCAGTGCTTTTAAAGTGAGTGAAAAGTCATTAAAATAGTTCCAAGTAACACATGAAATCTAGAGAAAGCTGTAGTAACAAAAAAGACAAAATGCAATTCAGAGTAATGCGAATTATGGTTGATTCCACTTGTGTATTTCCATGTGCGGAGAATATAGCAATGTTGGTTCAAAGACTTTCACCAGCCAAATTGTATCTAGCAGCAGTAACGAGTTTAGTTCAGTGTTTTTGCATGGGTATATCACTACTTTCTGCTTGTCACAAATCCTTCAGATTGTTATATTCAGCTGGGCAATACTCAGCAAATTCCAAATGTCTAACTTTTTTGTCACTGCTTTATGAAGAAATTAATATGTAAGTTTTCTAAGTGAATGATCAAAGTATGCTGAGACAGAGCTAGGAGTAAGCAAAGTACACACAATTTCAGTGCTATGAATTGTTAAGTTTTAATTAAAGGCTTATGAATAAGCTCATTAATAAGAATAACTATTTTTTCCAGCTATGAAAGCAAGCATTGGTAAATCTGAGGCTGTAATCACTGAGTCACTTTTTTAATAACAAAAAATCATTTCCTAGAATGTTTTATGGAATTTTATAAAGAAAAAATGTCATGGCCAAATTCTCATTGACACTCCCATCAACATGAAAAGACACACAGAATTAGGAAGAGACTTTTGAAGGACGCTATGATAAATGGCTCACTTGTTGGCAGGGCGGACAGCAATCTAGGAATGCTGAGCAACAGCAAATAAAAATACCAAGAAAATGAGCATTAAACCCTCAGGATAAACTTTACAGCAGAGATTGCTGTTACTGTGAGCATGTGCAACCAAACGCCATGCTCAAGTGTGCACTAGTTTTCAGGAAGACTGAAGAAAAGAGTACTGCTGAACTCAGGGAGCACTGAGTCTGGATGCAGGACAGCATGAGTAGACGCAAAAATGACTGGACTAATGCTGAATGGAAGTTGGTAGTGAACATGTCATCTGAGTGAACAACGGTTTAGCTTTTCGTAGAATCATAGAATTAGCTAGGTTGGAAAAGACCTACAAGATCATCCAGTCCAACCATCCACCTACCACCAATAACCCCACTAAACCAGGTCTCTCAACGCTATATCTAAATGTTTCTTGAACACCTCCAGGGTCGGTGACTCAACCAGGAAAGGTCCTGCCTGTTCTCCGAACTTGATAGTAGCCTATGCTTTGGTAATCAGATTTTGGTAACTGCATGAATGTAATCAGTCCTCCCTACAGGGAAGAACTTGTGTTGAATTTTGGACTGAAACTGCTGTCCCTTCTCTCTGCAAGTGTGCTGGAAAGCTGCTCAGGGTTGTAGTCTAGGAATAGATCAATAAAGAGGGAGTTGCCACGCTCACAGAAATGGCCTGGAATGTTTTGAAGTTGCTGGACTGTATGCATTCCCTTTCCCCTGACTGTTCAGCCATGTATTATTGATGCCCTTTCATCATCTCCTCTCACCCTGCTCCTGCTGAGCCCTTATGCACTGCTGAGCTGAAGCAGGTGCAAGGACCAGCGTGCAGCCCAAGCTGCTGATCAGGTCTTGTTTCTTTTCATGCCTATTTCCTAGCACTAATGGGGACCACTTGATAGTAGCAAAGAAACCAAAGAGAACTTGTAGATTTTTTTTTTTCCTTCTTTGTCCTCAGTAGTTATTCCTTTCCTTTGTAGTATCTCACTGGTCTTCTAGATAAGAAATGAAAAACTGGATGGTGCCAAGCTGATGGCAGATGTGATGGCATTCTGCCACCACCCCCTTGCCACCTAGTTTAAGTAAGATTTATGCAGACCTATGTTTCCTGCCTTTGCCCTTCAGTCAATTGATGTCATGTGTTAGATGGGGGTTAAGTATCTAATTCCTGTTGGTTTTTATCAGTGACTTTTACTGAAGTTATTAGACCTGTTGGAGGAGGGCTGCGAAAATGATCCGGGGATGGAACACCTCTCCTGCGAGAACAGGCTGAGAGAGCTGGGGCTGTTCAGCCTGGAGAAGAGAAGGCTCTGGGGAGACCTGGGAGTGGCCTTTCAGTATCTAAAGGGAAGCTACAGGAAAGAAAGGAACAGGCTCTTTAGCAGGGTCTGTGGTGATAGAGCAAGGGGAAACGGCTTCAGGCTTAAAGAAGGTAGATTAAGGTTGGATATAAGGAAAAAGTTTTTTACCGTGAGGGTGGTGAGGTGCTGGAACAAGTTGCCCAGAGATGTGGTTGATCCCCCATCCCTGGAGACTTTCAAGGCAAGGCTGGATCAGGCCCTGTGCAACCTGATCTAGCTGTGATGTCCCTGTTCATTGCAGGGGAGTTGGTCTAGATGACCTTAAAAGGTCCCTTCCAACTCTAAGGATTCTGTGACCAGCGTTAAGTACCAAATCCTGCTCTCTGTTTCACTTTCTTTACAGTAAGTCAAGTAAGCAGTACTGACAGATTGGGGGAGGGAGGAGCACCGTGTCACAGTCTCCTCCTTTGGCCTGGCTGCTATGCCGAAGGCCTTGCTCAAGACCGATAATATAGCCTTGCTAAATACTATGACTGTGGCCTACTCCATAAATAGTGCCAGTGTAGACCAAGAGCACCTTGAGCTCTAATCCTCAAAACAAGACTGCATATAACATCCCAAGTTCCTTCTAAATATTGTTAAGCCTGAGTGACTGTAGACTCAGTTTACATGGAACTTTTATTGAAGGTAGCTTAATGAGATGTTCACCTCTTGACAGAAGGTAAACCTCCAGCATGGAATGAGGTGGATAATCTGTTCCATGACAGATCCTTAAGCAATGTAAAATCTGCAAACCTTAGATGGTTAACTGTACTGGGGAGCTTTGTGTGCTGACTCTGAGATACAGCATGGAGGGTGGAGAGAAGCGTAAACATGCACACAACCAGGCTCCATGATAGCATCATGGAGGTGAGAGCCTGGGGATCCTACGGAACTGATGAACTGCACTGTTGTTGCCTTGAGCCAGTAGTTCTCTACCCTTCTGTCAGAACCACATTCTCTGAGTAAACTTTACAAATAACAAAGGTATGTTTGACTAATCTTATTCAAGTTCCTCCTGAAAGTAAAAAAATAGTATTAAAATGGCCTAAGAGAGAAGGAATGTAAGGGAAGAAATCATCAAGACCACTCAGGAGGACACCACTGACTTCTGGGACTAGCCAACAGCCCGAGCCTCTCTTTCCCCCCTCCCACAGGGGTCTTAACTGGGTGAGATTTTCACAACCAGTTATGCTGAGTGCTTGTCCAGAGAACTTAGAAATCTCCAGAGCTGTTCCATGACTTAACACAGCTGTAGCTGCCCGTATTATTCATGTTATTGGTTAACCTCACTTGCTTTACAGATAGTGTGTTTATCACCAGCAGTCTAAAAGAATCTGTATTCCTGTTGCTTTAATAAACGGTACTATCCACTAATCTAAGCATGAGAGTTCTCATTAGGCACAGCCAAATTCCTTAAGGACTGTTGTGAGAGCCCATTTGAACACAACTTGTTGAATGGGCAGTGCACTACTAGAGAATCTGTAATTGTGATAGTTCATACATTGAATGTGACTGGACTTACAGTGCTGAACTGAACATCACCTAGAATCTAAGCCCAGCCGCCCCCAGCCCCTCTGATATCTGAGGGCAAGCTGGAATGCAAGGGAGTTTATTTTCTGCCCTTTCAACATGACACCATGTTCTATGGAAAACAAAAAAATGACAGTGTCAGAGAGCAAGCAAAACGCTGTAGTGTAAATGGATTACACTGTTAGATTGTAGAAAGCAACTGCCAGAAGAAAAAAGTTAATGAATAACTCTGAATAGGTAATGAAGCTTATTACAAAGCTTCTTACTGAATTATCTGATAAGTATGAATAAATCTATGGGCTTGGAAACCTAGGGGGGGAGGAAAAAAAAAAGAAAAATATTCATCAAAGCTTTGTGTTAGTTTAAACATCTTTACCGGCCTTCTGCTATCAGGTCAAGTAATGTAAGGAACAAACACTGAGAGTAGTTTTGTAATTGGATTGTTTATCTGTGCTAATCCACTCTGCTAATAGACAAAGACCAATGCCATTGTAATCTTCCCAAACATAATAAACGTTTTGAGCTCGCATGGCTATGCTTAGTGCCTTGCCATTTCTCTCTCTGTTAAATATCTTGGGCACAGGCAGCCTGGGGCTTGCCATGTAACTGATGAAGTGCCTGCACCTTTGACTCCATGGAAACATTTATCTGCCGTTTACTGTGATAGCACCACCTTCAACCTGAGTGTTAGCAATCTCGGAGGAAGCAGTCATGAACTTCACTTGTTTGCTTCTCTAATAGCTGAGCCACTTGTCTGATTGCAATGTGCAGAAAGATGAAGATGGCACACCTTGCTTGTGGCACTCTGTTTTAGTGCATGCAGCACTTACCCATGGAGGTGCCTGTGCTCAGGTTTTTGGTTAATCTGTGCAGGTGGGACTGGGGAAGGGGGACTGAGGGTAGGATTTAGGGGTGCCAAGCAGGGGGGTTGGAGGAGAAGGTGCTCTGCTGCAAGCTTTTCTGTTTTGCGTGAGTACAAATCCCACCGCTGCAGAACTACCTTATTTTTTTTAAGATAGAATTTATGGGTAAAAATCTATCATTCTTTGTGAGGTGAAAAAGCTCTAAAGAAACTTATTTTTCATACGATATGTAATTTATATTATTGTAACTCGTGCTTAAAACTTGTGTTATGTGTACCTTGTCATATGTTACTAGGCTCCCATTCATTAGGTGTGATTTACAACCAAGTACCCTGTCTGTCTCATGTGACATTTGACAATTTAAAAAAGTCCCTCACTTTTACAGCACAGCTATATGTTTAGCAATTCTACCTTTCAGCATAGCACAGTTCTAAATGCAGTCATTAAGATGTCGTGGAGAACCATTCTTGTGAACTGATGCAAGTGAACCGTATAAGCATTAGAATCTTTTTTTCTTCATCAGATAGTATTCTACAAGCAGAAACTACTGCTGTGCTGAGTAAAATTGTATAATGAGATTTACCACGTGCATGGTGCTGTTGGCTGTGGTCGCTGTTCTTCCCTACCAGGAAACAGAAAATCCATAGGAAAAACTATTTGCACAAGGGTCATGTACCGTTCGTTTATAGGAGCTAATACTTTCTGCAGTTAAAAACAAAACAAAATAAAAAAACTACTACATGTAGATACTGGTGTCAGGGGGCAGTGATATAAAGACAGATAACAGTATGTTATGCTTTGGAGGCAGCTTGCTCTGGCCTGGTGGGTTCACGGACACTGAAGCAGCTGTCAGGCTGTAGCCACCGAATGTAGTTTTGTTTTGTTCTTTTCTGGTCTTTCTCTCTGAATAAAACAGCAAGCGAGCATTAGAGTACCCAGAGACAGTCTTGTATGTTGCCTGCTGGTAGGAGAGGAGGACAAGGGGACCTCATATTCTCACTGGGTAATTCTGCCATGCGAACAGAATTCAGCTGTACCTTATGACAACTCCCATAGAGACGATAGAAATAAGTTCCCAAAAGGACGTGGTACCTTTCTCTGTAGGTTTTCTAACTTTCATTCTACGGGTAACTAGAATTAAGAAATGTATTGACAAATTAGAAGTAATTAAAATTGGTGTCTCCAGCAGAGATCATGGAAGCTGTGGATTATGATTTGCTATGAAATACAGGACTGAAAAGAGCAGCAGAGCCTGACCATTGAGCATGAGATGCATTAAATGCCAATATTACAAAAGATGTTTCAAGCGGGTAGCAACACTGCTAGTTTTTCTCTCCCTCCAAGTCGACAACGTGCTTTTCTTCTACACAAAGCTGTTTAGGTAAAATACATGGTAGAGTATCAGTGCTTGGTTCAAACTTACTTTAACCAAAAAGAGGGAAAAGCCAGAGCTGAATCAAACGACAGTTTGACTCTGAGATGAAAGAAGAGCAGACTTCCATCAGCTGCCACAAGTTTAGCTCAATTGCATGTTCTTGATTCCTATTCTATCGTTAATTCCCATTAACAAATGAAGGAAAGATTTGTTGAGGTGGAGGGAAGCAGGTGTTTCTTTTAATAAGAACAATGAAAATTATCCAATTTCCAAAGTGTTGTTATAAACATTTTTAAGTGTTCCTTTTAGTTAATTGACAATATTATTGCTACCAAAGCACAGAGCTAGTAGTAGTGAAACCACTGAATGTGGCATAAAATCAGTTTGGAATTAAACGACATCATCCACAAACTGAAATTGTGTCCTGGCAGATCTGATAACTGTTGTTTGATTTGGAACTTTTCTTATTTTGCTAAAGGGAACAAGTTAATCACTTTTAGAATAACAAATGATAGTTGTGATGCATTAAATTTTTATGAATCCAGTGATGATGGTCATGTCATGAGAATTGTATGAGTATTTTTATTTCATGTGTTCCAGTTAATGATCTATAAAACTCGGGGCTGTTTGTTGTTGTTTGAGGGCTATTTGAAGGGTGCATGTGATTTCTTTATTTGGTGTTTTGGTGATTTTTATGTGTTTTGGTAGTGGGCTTATCAGTTTGTGTTAGTTGTTAAATGTTAAACAAATAACATTTTAGCAATAGCTGCTATCAAAAGTCTAGGTCAAAGCAATTGAGTAGCTCAGTTCAAGAAGCTCTGAATCTTGTAAGTTGTGCAAAGTGGCCTATTAGCATAACTTACCATATATGAATCAGTTCCTAAATTAAGATAGTTCTGGTCAAGCAGTATCAAATGCATAGTGACTAAAGCTCAGATTTATCTTAAATTCTCTAATACCACCACAGTTCCAGCTTTTCAGAACTGCTCAGAACACTGTGAAATGAAGTTGAGCACCTGGATTTCTGCAGGCTGCCTTGCAGTGTTGGGAGCTCCTTCAGAGTGCCACTGCAGACAGGTGCGCAGTGCTGAACGCTCCAGCTTTGTCCCTGCATAGGTAAACACAGTCTCTGTTATCCAGTGCTGCCTATTTTTGTGATCACAAATTAATTGGTTGTTTTAAAATACATTGAAATATGTATGTATGCTACACAGAGAAAAGATATAGTTAGTGGAAGAAAATGCAAAAAACTTCAAATCTACATTCTTTTTACTATCCAGCAAAGAATTCTTTACAAAGCCTTCCTGTCTTTGTTCTAAAATTCAAACAAAAACAACATTTTCTTTCACAGTGGTTACCTTTAAATTCTGGCTTGCAATTTTTGTGTGTGTGTCTCTGCTTCTATACATTTATTTTGAGTAAGTGCATAAAAATGATAAGGTGACACTTCATGTGGAAAGGGACGGAAGCTACAAATACAATCTCTTGAGTGTGATAAATAGGGCTGCCTCTTTCTCCTGTAATTTACAAGCTGCTCTGCTTTGCCCCTACTTCACAACATTTAGGGGTGGGAGAGAATCTCGTCTTTATTGTGGTGTGGCACTTCACAGTGCAAAGAGTTAAATGATGCATGAAATGACCTGTCACACTGCATTATGTGCCACAGTGATGCTTACAAAGCAGTGTTTCTTCCCTTTTCTGTCAGGAAAAAAAAAAAATTCTCTGGGCCTGACTGTTTTCTTGCTTTGAAGAGTTAACATTTGGTGTGTATGTATATATTTCTACATAATTTACCTTAGCTCAGCAGCAGGAGCCCATCAGATACTGAATAAAGGAGGGATGTGCAGGGTGGTTTCCCTCAGCCATTTATTAGGGAGGAGAACAGTGGAAACTGGATGCCTGTGATAAGGCTTCTTTGTAGGGAAAGAAAAAAGCCATTTTTATGTTTCAAATTGGAAGTAGTTCTTGAACTATTTTCTAAATGGTTCCGAGTATCCTTGTTACTGTGGGAAAGGCTAGGCTCGTATATATGAAGCTCTAAAAAAGGAGTAGAAAATGCTCATACATTGTATTTCTTAGTTCATTGTAATAGGTTCTAGCTCATGCTGTACGGTTCCATCTGATTCTGCCTGCGGCTGATAGTGCTTTGAAGCTCAGGTTGCAGCAAAAGTCTGCAACGTGCAAGTCCTGTCCTATGAATCACAGCATCCTTGCTTTCTCTGCAAATGTTTTTCAGCCTCCCTTGGAAGGTATGGACATAAACTTTCTTCAGGGCTGGGGCCTAAAGTTATAACAAAAAAAAAAAAAAGGAGAATTTCTAAATTAAAAAGCAGCAAGAACTGGAGTATGACCCACCCAATCTTTTGTGAGCATTTGAGATGATGCTGTTTTGTTCCCTTCTAATCACTGCCTGGATTTTCAAAGACACCAGTAGCAATGCCAAAAAACTGTTCAGGCATCCACAAACTCTACTGCTACTTAAAACCCTTCCATTGCTGCCAGATTCTCTACAAGTACTGCGTTTATCAAACTAGTTCAACACCACAGGAGAGAGAGTTCATTCATCACTGCAGGCAAGGCTTTGGAAGATGAGTGTACGCAATTAAGTGGCAGCAGTGACGGCTGGGTCTGGGTTAACATGAGGGCGCAGTGTAGTGCATTGCTTGGTGCAGTGTTGCCCACAGTTTGGGACTGTGCAGGACAGGAGTGCTCTCTGTAGAGTGTGTAAGCTTGGCTCATGTTTATGCTCATGGCGGCCTTGTCCCAGTCTCCAGAGTTGGCTTCTGCAGCCTCTTTGCTGGAGCCTCCACCTGCGGTGAGAAGGGCCATGGCCCACCTGCTATGTCCTGGGTGCAGTGAGTCCAGGAGCCAGCACCTCCCTGCAGCTATTGGCTGCTATGATCAGCTTGTCCCTTCATTATTTCATGTCATTCAGTGGAATACTACAACTTCTGTTATTTACTGCCTTTCATCAGACTTGAAAAACTGGCCTTAACTCACATAACAGATTGGAGACTCAGTCTGGAGTTAGACGGTTTAAGATTCCTGGAGCTTTCTTAGTCATTGCACCACTAAACCAGGTTTCAGCGTAATTTCCATCTGCATTAGGATGGTTAGTGCATGTACAGAACTCAAAGTGAAATTCAGGGTGCAGCCAAAAAGGGACCCACTTGCAGAAACAGAGTTTTTGAACTAAAATTTCCTGCCCTTTTGGTGCCTGCTGGCTGAGGCAACTTGTGTAATGTTGTTCCAGATAGCAGCTGGATTGCAGCTTTGCCTCTAGGTGTCCCTGAGGCTGGTTTCAGGGGCTTCACCCTGACGGTGAGGGGCTGTACGCTGTGCCTGAAGAGAGGGGAGCAGAGCGGGCACACAGCTCTTCTCCTTCATGTCTTGGATGGAGTTTGCTCCTTCTAAATTAGTCCCCATGCGGGCTGTGGTAGGCATGTTTGCTCCGCACTCATTCATCACTGCATGAGCAATCAAGAGAGATGTGTGGTTTATATGAGGTGCAGTGATGCAATGGGAAAGCAAATCTCTAGCGTTTCCAAGGCAACCTGTGCGTCTGCCCCTGGCTGGGAGACAGGAGGCTGCTCATCCCTGCAGACAGTGGCTTCAGCAAACCTTGCCAGAAGGAAGCGCATGCTCTCCCTGAGCCCCTCTTGGTGATGGTATGAGGGGAGCAGCGCCGCACATTAATTTTTCCTGGCTGGAACACTGTGCTTTTGTGTGTGTCTGCACATGGTTTTGCACGTGTGTGTACCTAGCACATAAGCTGCACGAAAGTTGCCTGTGTTTAATATATACTGTGTAGCAGTAATGGTATAACTTTTTCCTCTGAAGTGTAACTTACATCATGTCTTAGTAATAATTGTACAGCCATTTGGCTTCCATTGAATTGCTTTAAGATACACATCATCTTCTCTGGGTCATAAGAAGATAAACACTTCTGCTTGCAGAGCACAGCAAAGTCAATATTTGATCTAATTTGAAGCTGACCTGAAGTTTCTGATGGGAGTGGCTCTATTCTGAATGGTGTAAGATCTTTGAAGCTGATGAGTCCCTAGCATTGCTACTGTAATTGAAGTTGCGCGGTCAGTAAACATGAATTCACTCTGAGTATTTTTACACAGCTTTCTGACATGCAAAAAACAGCCTTTTCTTTCATGTGATTATAGCTCATGTAGAAATTGAACTCATCAGGAATTGTCCGTCAAAATGTTTTTAATGAAAAATTGAGTTTCCGTAACTATTGATGCATTGATGTTTTTTGCTTTTAACTGTTGACACTGATGGGCTTATAAAGCTTGGGTTTTGGCAGGGGAAGAAAACTGCATTAGTTCAACTTATTTGGAGAATTTCTGTTTGCTGGATTCATTTGCTACATTTTGGGGTTGTTTTCTTTTGCTGAATGTTATACTATTTTTTTTTTTAATGGTGTACGTATTGTCTGAGGGGTATAGCTGCAGCTCCTGCTTTCCTTGGCTATCTTTCTAATGCTGGCCAGGGGTGCAGAGCCCAGCTGATGCAGAAGGCTGTGTTATGGAGATGTGCACTGATCAGTAAGTGCTGCACAATGCTCTCCGGGCCCTGGTGCTGCTCCTCAGCAGCTGGATAAGAAGGGTCACTGTTTGTTCTTGGCCACCATTTCAGATGATCCTATTGATGGGATGAGTCCTGCCCCTCTCTGAAGGCTTGAGAAGCAGATACTCGTTTGTGGAGCTGTGGTGACATTGGCAGCAGGGCATAAATAGCTGCAGTGGGTGTCTCTGTACATGTTCCCTCACTGCCACCCTCTCAAGCTATTCAATTAGATGTTTATAAATGCTAAAGCATGTCAGCAGTCTTAAGATGACATTATTAGCTCTGTTACGCCCTCCAGTAACAACTGAAGAATGTAGTTGTCCTTTTCTGGCTTCACATGCTTACATGTGAGGAGACCCTGTGTCAGACTCTGCCTTTATCTGAAAATTAGCTCTGAAGTTTAGGCAGAAGCGTAGATGGAAGCAGCACTAGTTCCTCCAATGCCCCTGCTCTCAGCAGTCATTGGGCATTAGCCGTGTGGAAGCAGCTGACCTGCACTGCCAGCTCACACACCCGTGCACTGCCTTACACAGGCCTGGCTTCAGGTACTGGGCATGTGAGAGGCCCTCAGAGATGCTAAGCAGATCTTCTGTAGCTGTCCCGGGAGCTCGGCACGCTTCACTGATATCTTTGAATTGTGCTTCATTGCCCCTCTGTGATGCACTATTATCTTCATGAGGCAGGAGGGGAGCCTTCGACAGAGACAGATGGATTTGATTGCTGGAGGTCAAGAAGCAATTCTCCAGCCATGCTGTTCCGCTGGTTCCCAGCTCTGTCTCCCAGGCAAGGCTGTCCTTCCTCCCTCAGAGCTGCTGTTTTGTGGTTTTTTTTCAGCTTCCTCTCCCTGCATTAGGGCAGGGTGAAACTACCTGGACACATGAAACAAGTGGGCTTCAGAGAGCTTGTCAGAGGGACTTGGTTCTAGCTGCACGTGTGGGGCTTTGTGGTGGGAGCCAGCCAGTGCCAGTGGCCCGTATTTTACTTTCATATTTTTACTTTAAACTTGATCACAAGTAAGGATAAAATTGACCATCAAACGTTCCTTTGAGGAGCCCAGGAATCTGCTGGAGAGCACCAGGAACTGTGTTGGGAATGGAAAGACTGCATGCAAGGGGAGGCTGTAACCTCTTAGGCAGTGGGCTGCAAATGCTGGAGTGTTACAGGAAGATGGTGCATGTAATTTTTTCTGGATCAGATGAGAGAACAGAGAAGGAAGGAAGATATGGCACCTGAGGAGAAGGAGAAAAGTAACATCCAACACTTGGCTAGAGAGCAGAAACTGCTGACGGTCAGGCTGGAGGGCAAAAGGAAGAAGCAGCTTTTATAGCCTTTTATGAAGGAGAAGTCTCTAGGGTGATTGCAACTGAAATCCAAATGAACGGTCAGATTTGAGGTATCAGAGCCAGCTTTATTGCTTTGAAAAAAAGGAAAAAAGATGTATTTTTGCATTTAAGATAATTAAAGATTTTATTTTGCTTGAAATTGAGCTTTTCTTATCATGATGTGATCGTCACAACTTGTAATGACTTAAATCATGTTTGGTGGTTTACTTGGTTTCTGGAGAGCAAAACAACAAGTTTATTTTCCTGCACTAAAGCAATTATTTTAGTTCTTTTTTTTCAATTCTGAACTCTTTGTTGGAGTGAAAAATAGAAAGCAACAATTTAAGCAAAAACTATGCCTGTGTTTTTGAAGTCTGTAAGTGTTGCTTGAGGCATAGGACTCATTTCAGAGTATTTTCTTTCTAGTATGCATGGAAAATCTGAATTCTGATTCCAGTTACAAGAGCATCTGGAGGAAGGCAGTAAAATTATAGGTCAGAGTTTGGGACAAAAAGGTCTGAGATCCTGTTTGGTGTGCTCCGGTAAAGGGGAAAGGGTTGTATTTTCATAGTGTTTGGCTTGGGGCAAAATAAGTATTGTTCTATCACAAATAGGCCATAGATTAGAGAATCATGGAGGAGCTGATGTTGGCAGGGACCTGTAGAGGTCACCTGGTGTAGCCCCTGCTCAAGCAGGGCCAACCAGATAACTGACCCTTCAGCAATCTATTGACTTTCTCAGGTTATTTTCATCTTTGTGACTTCATTCCTGCTGAGAATCTGTTTGTGGCATGTGTTAACTTAAAAATAATATGTAAACAAGGTGTGAACAGTTCAGTTATGTGATAGTTGAAGGTTAAAAACATGGTGATCAAATGCAGTGTCTGATGTTGGCAGGAAGGTTTTCTTAGCATCTTGGGAAGACCTCAAGTTAAACTTGTTTTGAAATGTGAGTGTTGAGTCTGTGAAACAAATTTACTTTCACATCTAAATGAGAATGCTCCAGAGTTGGAGAGAGCTCATCCTCCTGGGCAGGGGCCCTCTGCTGAGGTTTTATTTCACATCATTTCTGAAGAGAAAATCTTCAGGAAAGCATGATGCCTTGGAAGGGCGCTTTGCTCTCTCTGTGACCCCTGCTAACTTCTGCCCCAAACAGCTGAAGCTCCTGCGACTATCAGGCAGTGTGCTCTACTCTGAACCACTCGAGCTAACCAGAGAGCTTTTGCTTTATTTTTGCTGTGTTTCTGAAACCTCCGTGCCTTCAAAGACAAGAATTCTCAAAAATACCATCTGTCTGTGTTGTTCTTACTTTCAGCTTTTTGTTCTCCATGCTGTTGCCTTCAAGTAGATGCAGGGATATCCTCAGTAAATATCCCTTCCTGTCTTAGGAAAAAATAGAAGGTTGTATTAAGCTCCTTTCTCTAGTAATTATGTCGGTTGCTCTGAAAGTAGTGCTTCCTAGTATTTCCATGGAAGCTACAACAGTTTGAGCACAATAATACTATTTGATGGAGCAAATTCTCGGCTACAAAACACTATTTTTCAACATAGTCACCACTATTTGCTATGCAGTTTTCCTAGCAATGAATGGGAGCCTGCATGCCATGCTCATAAAAATCTGCACCAGCAGAGGTGACCCTCTGTTTCACAGCTGCTATGACATCTTCATTGCCAGCAAAACATTGCCCATGCAGTCCATCTTCCATTGGCTCAAACAGATGGATGTCAGAAGGTGCCAAATCCAGACTATATGGTAGGACAGTCCAACCACAATTGGCAACATGCTCCATGGTCTTCAAATTGGTGTGGGACCTGGCTTTACCGTGTTGTGAGAGGAAAGGTTGTCAGCTTCTCTGGCTGACTCTGGAAGTTCAAGCCTCCAGCTTAGTCAGTGTTGCAATGCATCAGTCTGAGTTGATGGTTTGTGGGGTTCCAGGAAGTCCAGAAGGATCACTTCTTTCCTAACCCAAAAGACAGTGCACATCACCTTACTCACTGAGGGCTGTGTCTTGAGCTTTTTCTTCAATGGAGAATTCACATTTTCACTTCATGGACAGGTGTTTTGACTCCAGTGTCAAAAGTGGTTGACACCACGTGTTGTCACCAGCAATGATGTGATCTGAGAAACAGACACCTTCAGCATCATGTTGGTTCAATAAGTTGTGAAAAACTTGCATATGGTGTTCTTTCTGCTCTGTTGTGTGAACATTCATGGGACCCACTTGGTGCAAACTTTGTGATATTCCAACATAGTCACCATTATTTCCAATACATTGAAGCCAATATTCAGCTGTGTACACAGTTCTCTGGTTGTAACCTGCCCATTTATGTGGATGAGCTAATTGAGATGCTCTTAATTTTGTGGCGTGATAGTTGCCACTCTTCTGACATCTGTTGCACAGCAACAAAATGTAATGGATATTGGTGGGAAGGTTCAACCTCTACTGTTGTACCACCACCACCCCCTCTCATGTCCTGGTCCAACATAATAAAATAGAAGGCAGTACTTCCAGAGCAGCCCTTGTAGATCCCTTAATTGCCATGGCTTATGGAGATGACTGTATACTTTCCTTTATATGATGGAATTGTGTATGTTCTTGTGAAGTGAAAGTTAACTTGGTTGTTAATTTAACCTAATTTACATGCGGACTCAGCATTTTTCTGTCTCTATCACCACCGGTCAGCAAAAACGAATGACTACAATAGGATTGTCAGCGTGTTCATACCACAATCTTTCAGACTGATCTTTTTTTTCTCAGGGTTTAAATTTGTGAGTTGGTGGCTATTTCACTAGGTCTGTGTTTGTACAATAACACATGTGACGTATTTGATCCCCATCCTATCAGCTGGGCTTCAAAGCAGTCAAATTATACAGACATAATGTTCACTGTTCACTGTTTTGCATAAGCCACTGAGTCTTTTCTTCCTTTTGGCAGATTGAAGACATCATTACAAGAATGCAGGATGACAAAACAGGTGGAGTTCCCATCCGAACTGTCAAGAGCTTTCTGTCCAAAATCCCCAGTGTCGTCACAGGTAAGGACCCTGGTTAGAACAGAAAAGAGGGTAAGCTGGTGCTAGCTGGCTCTAGACCAACATAAATGCAGAAAGAAGGAATGTAAGGAAAAAATGGCCCCTATCTGCTTCATGTTTGCACTTTGTTGTTAGGGGTGAAGTACTGAACCAAGATTGATTAACTGTTTAAGTAAGCAAGTATTTCTATTTCTTTACAGTGAGTTATATTTAGAAGTATGTTACATGCTTCAGTGCCTGTCACAGAATCATTCCATATGATGGGAGTAGGAAGATTTTAGGGAAGAATTCAGGAAATAAAGTTGAAGTTTCACTTACACCCAATACTTTTTTCAAATTTCTATCACATGTAGAAAAATGAGAAATATGTTTTATGCACATATGCCTTTTTATTATTTATTATGTGCAAATGTGTGAATAGTGCAGGAGCTGGCTGTGAGTGCAAAAACATTCCTACCTGTACTTTCAGAGACAACAGTTGCTGGTGCAACAAAGAACTTTACTCTTATTTTGTAAAATTATTCAGGGTGATGTGATGTAAATTGCTTGGAGGAATTGTACTTGTGTTTCTGGTACGTGCTTTGATAACACTATGGTAGCACTCATTACAGTGACACAGAAATGCCATTTCCCCTCTCCAACACTAGGCTGTTGTCCACTATCTGATGCCCTGCTAATCCCTTAAGTTATCATTCAGGATCTCATTTATGTTCTGAAGTAAACATAACTTTCTCAGTCCTGCAGAGTTGTTTTCTGAATCAAATCAGATACATGCACTGACTGGTCAGTTCAGTGAAGTTTCACCTCTGTTTTCTGAAAAAGTGAAGAACTTCATTCTCTGTGGCTGCTACAGTGACATCTTCACTCCAGTAAAATTGAAATGATGGCTAAAAAATGCAAAAGTGCATTACTGCATATGAGCAGTGCACTGATAACTGGGAAAAAAAACTGGCACATCAAATGGACGTTTTTTGCTCTTGAAGACTTTATACTGTTGTAAAATAATAGGATAATATTTCTAGTCAACAGGAATACTGGTAATACAGCTGGTGTCAAGTCACTGCAAAGATGGTTCCCTGCAGTGGAGCATAGCTGAGCTAAAGCACTTCAGAAATATCCTTACTGTGAAAGATGTTGGATTGAGCAGAATTTGAGGTTGTGATGATTCATTTAGGAGTGTGGTTTAATATTCTTGTATCAGGAAAATAATGTCCGACTTAAGCTTCAGGAATGGGCTATAAATCTGCAGAGCTCCTGGGGATAGTCAGGGAATGTGGAAATTGAAGTTTTATTTAAATAAGTCTCGGTCCAGTTAATCCCTTCTTATTGAGCAGCAGGCTCTTCTGTCTGAAATTGATTCCAGGATGTTGATTCAAAGTCACTGGCTGTTGCAGGATTATTGTGTGAAATAAACATGAATCTAGAATGAGATGTGAAAACTGTGATACTAAGGTGCTAGTCTACAATACACAAGCTGTATGTCTTGAGATTTACTCAAAATAAGTTTTTTGTATCCCTGTTAATATTCAGAGCGTTGATTAAGCTGTTGATCTAGTAATCGAGTTGTCATCTGTTAGTCAAGATAAAAAGAAGACCTCACACGTCTTTAAACTGGTTATCCTTATCCTTAAGTAGCACCCAGGTTGGCAGCACCCTGGCATGATGGAAAGTACCCCCTTGGACTCTGCTCCTCTGAAACAGCAGCTGCATCACCTTGAAATGGCTGATCTCAACGGGAGGGGGAATAGTAGAAAGACAAAGGTAAAATAAGAACAAAACCTCCCTCTAAAGCTCACAGCAAACTCGCAAATTTGGAGTGGAACAAGTTCAGTAACACTCCCATCAGGTGATTTGAAGGCAGTTGCATTGTGATGCACTGGGTGCTGCATGAGGCCTCCAAGTTTGAAAAGTATGGTTAAATAATGGATCAGCTAAGAGCCCAAAGTCTTCTCTATTTCAAGTTTCTCCCTTCAGATGCATACGCCTACTTGTGTATGCTTTTGGTGTTCGTAATAGATGGTCAAAGAGCTGGAGCTCTTGATGTGTGAAAGGAGGCAAAAGCACATATCTGAACAGAAGTTGAGGACTCTGGCTTTCCTTCAGTCTGAAGGAGCGAAAGCTAAAGGGAATGTGAACTTAAGATGATGTCAGGTACATGTAATGGAAGCACAAAAGACAGTGTACACAAGTTGCATGAATAGAAATCCCAATTAGTTGTAGGAAGAAAGCTCTTTGTGGTTAGAGCAGCTGGGCAGTAGCCAGGAGAGAGGCTGTGGAACCAAAGTGTTTTGGAGCTATTCAGGAATCCCTGAGCACAGCTGAACTGAGCAGTCTGACCTAATTTGCCTTAAAGCAAAGCATTTAGCATTGCTTTAAGTGGAGGCTGGACTAGGTGATCTCTTGTGAATCCTTGCAACCTGAATTATTCTTATGATCATAGGTTACTCAATCATAGAATCATAGAACATTAGTGCTTTTCTAATTTCTTCAATTTCATGAACACAAGATAATTTCAAAAAGCTTTGGGCAGCTTTACAGCTATTCTCTTAGGTAGGACTTAATTTCTAGACTCTGGCATTCTTGCACGCTTTTTCTTCTACCTGCAAAGTAGAACAGTGATGCTAAGACATATTTACTTGGCAGGTTCGCAGTTACTGTGATTAACAGTGCTTTATTTTTGCTTGACGCCTCTATTATAACATCTTCTCACAGAATAAATGTAAAATCTTAAAGAAAAAACATTACAGCACTGCATTGGTGCTCTAAACATGCAGCTCTGTTTATAATACAGAAAAGGGGGTGTTTGATTTAAAGTTTGAATCCCAGGGAAGGAACAACTCATCTCTGTTTTGCTTTCATGTCTGGATGCCTGAGTTATGAATGAAGCATCCTGTAACATAAGGAGAAGGAACATCGGGGAATAATCATTAATGGTTCTCTCTAGACAACAGGAGCCTGGGAAAAGAATGAAAAAATCTTTTTTGAATGTATGATGAGTCTGCATGCGGATGCTTTGCCAAAGGCAAGTTTTAATCTGCATTAGAAATAGATTTGTGTATCCCCTTTCTTGGCTTTTGACTCAAAGTAGGTCAGTCAAAGGAGGACGCATTACACCGTTAGTCTTCATTTTATGGGCAAACTGCAGAGAATGAAAGTAAGATGTAACAGACAGTGTAGCATCTGTGTGCATGTATTCAACAGATTCTCTAGTATATTTAGAGTATAACTGACAAATGGACAAATGGAAGGAAAAACTGACTAAAGGTAGGTACTGAGAAGGGCTGTGATTCATACTCCAACCAGGTCATCAGCCAGTGTCCGTGATGATAGTTGCTGCAATAAATAGACATTCTCATTTATCTTCTAATGAGAAAACCATTTCCTCAATAATGATTTGTTTCTGTAAATGAATCAGCAATTTTCTATTGTCCTAGACTTATAAAAAATATCTCATTATAATATCCAACTACAAAAGTGGCTTTCTACTCTTTTTGATTTCCATACTCTTGCATCTTAAAACTAGCCTTCTGTTTGGTCAGCACACACAACACCTGTACTTTCTTCTCCCATGGATTCAGATTTGACCCTTTACAACGTTGATGATAAAAGTTGGAAACTCCAGTGCTAACCTGCAGTAACTGACCTTTCCAGTGTAAAAAGCCTCCTTCATGCTTCCCGATCTTTCCCTCACCCCCAACCTCATTCCACGTTTTCCCCATCTTGTGTACCAGCATCTTTGCTGTTGCAACCCAAGGGAGATATGCCGTCTACAAGACTTGCAATATTCTGCCCCCATCCCAAGAAGTTTTGATAATTCATCCTGACCCATAACCCATCCACTTCAAGCAGTCCTGTCCCCACAGGAGAGAGAACTCCTTCCAGCAGCAGTCCCCTTGCTGTCACCCCGCTTGTGCACTACTCCTAACCCTTGCCCCCCAGTGCTTGCTTGTCTCCTTGCTGTGCTCTCATAGCTGCCTGCGTGGCTTGGAACAGATTGATGGATGATGTCTGGCTGTACTGGCTTGGAGTAAGTGGCATACAAGTTCCATGCACACAGTTCTGCCAGTGCATTTCATTCTTGACCTGCCATATCTTTTATACCAAGTTCCAGACTCCTCTGATCAGCAAGTGCCAATATTACTGAATACTGCCAGATGGCCTGTTGTTTCTCAAGACTCATGATATAGACCAAGTTTAAACTGCCATGTGTCTCTGTCTGAAGAAGCCAGCATGCATCTTGGCAAATGCCCATAGAGTTGTTCCAGAACACTTCAGAATGTCAGTTGCTCAAAGAAAATGCATTTGGCTGGAGCAAGTAAATCCCACCGTGTTGAAACAGAGAGAGGGTTTATTATTGATTGAACGTGCCTGATGATATAGTTCAGGGCAGCGAAGGTATGGAGGATTTCATACACGTGTTGTGAGGTGAGCTGCTTAGGAGTCAGTCTGGTGGTATTTGTAGCATTTCCCCTTCAGAGGAGCTCAAATGCATTTCTTATTGAGATGTGGTAGCCAGAGGTGCAAAGGAAAAGAGCAGGTTCCTCCTCTCCAGGATTTGAAAGCTCCTGGTTCAGAGGAACTGTACAAAGAGAGAGGCTGGTGGTGAAGGGGAGCAGGACCAGGACTGGCAATGCCAACAAGCAGCAGCGCCCATCACCTAGCAAGGCCCAGTAAGCTGGCTGCAAGGCTGTGTACTTTGCCACAATGTTCATTTTCTTAATACTTTTGTTTCAGAGTTAGAGCCTGCCATGGTTCCTCACAGAAACTGCTTTCTTTGAGTCCAAATGGCTCCAAAGTTGACGGCAAATGGGTTTGGTTTCCCCAGGGCTGTCTGCTGAGCAACTTGCATCACCTGACCATAGGATTTTAATTGTAGGACTGGCACTGACTGCAGACTGAGCTGAGCCTTTCGGTGTTCTAGATTTAAAATACACATCCTTGGGCTCTGGGCAGCCACAGTTGCTGAACTTGAGTATCAGAAACATCAAAATGACTGTGTGATTCAGAGATTTGAGTCCAAGTCTGTCAGTCTTTTTTTCTTTTTAATTTTGGCTTTCCTTTGCAATTCTGCTCTCTGAGAAACAGAGGACTTAAAATGCTGTGCTGGCTGTTTCAAGCAAAGTTAGTAGATGTAGATAGTCCCAAATCTAAACAAAGTGCAGTCTTTTGCTGAACAGGAATGAGCTCACTTAGTTAAAGAAAACACAAAACAAGAAAAAAATTTTGCTAAAACTTTGGATATAAAGTAATTTGGGATTGTTTACTGGTTAATAATACAAATATATGCTTGAGTAAAAATTGATAGATATTTATGTACACATGCACAGAAATGATATAGTATTGTGTAACTATGAGGTTGCCTGGTGGGGCAGGATGGAAATGCTGGGTGAGTATATAACTCCATTTGTTTCTCACTAGAAAGTAATCACCCTAAGCAGGTTGCATTTAAGCTAATTCGAGCCGAGACTGAGCTTCTCCATCACAACTTACATTTTCTTCCCTTATGCATCTATTCTTCAAATTGCACCCAGCGGAAATGTAATCCATCCTTCCCTCAATAAGAACACTGTTATACCTTTTAATCTAGTATTTCAAAGCTGCTGTGAATTGCATGGCTTTGGACATGTCAGCTACTACATGAGAAGCACGTGCCTTGCAATTTCGTCTGTAGCTTTCTCTTAAGCTCTGTATTCCCATGCCAAGAGACAAATTAACCCAGTTAAGGAGCTGAAGAGTTATGCTGTTTTCAGCTGCAACTCCCTTCACCTTCTGTTTTTCCCTTCAAGTGCATGAATTTCTCTGCCTTTCAAAGGAGGAGAGGAATCAGGGAGGAAAAGATTGAAATCTGTTCTCTAAAGTGTCATAATTCTTTGCCTATTGTTAAGATGTAAGTCAGTGCCTTGTGAAGCAAAAGTTTAAAGGATTTAACTTTGAGAAGATAAGGGGAAGAGCAGGCTAATTGAATAAGATATGGTTGTCAAAGAAATGAGAGAAAGCAACCAGAATTAATATTTTTAAAAGTGAACATTCACGATGTCAGCATCTGCACAAGACTACACAGTGTGCATGCCTATGCTCACATACTCATAAAAAGCATATGGTTTTACATAAAAATAAACCTAAGGATGCATATGTTAGATGCTAGAAATAAATAAGGATAAGGTTCTGCATTATTTGTAAGTGCTGTGCAGAGTGATGAATGCCAGCATTTGTGTATCACTGCCCTCTGCTGCAGCCAAGCTTCACTTCAGTTCATACAACCTCATCATAATCACAAGCCACACTCTGTGTATAGTGCTTTCCCAGCTCAAATGTAGCTGGGGTGGAACATTTTGAGTCCTGTGGCAGTGGTCCTCCCTGTCCATACAGCACAAGCCTAGTTCAAATACTGTAGTATGTGTGACTCCACAACTGCTCTGAGCTTTGAGAGGAAGGACCGCTTTCAGAGCGGGCTCCTGATGCCACTAGTGTGTGTCTCAGTCAGCTCTCCCTTCTTGTCAGGGTTGCCTGTCTCCACAGAAAGGTTTTTTGTGTGTCATGTGAAGCTTCCTGGTCCAATTTGTCCTTGCTGGAATTGAAAATTTGCCTTCATCAAGTTATGGCATGATAAAACAAAAGATTAAATAATCATGCTGTGGATATTCATGTGGCAAATAAAAATACAGTGAAAAATTGCCATATGGTCCAGATTCATCCTTCTGTGGTGGTTTGTCTGCTCTTCCTAGTTACTAGAGATGATGTCAAAAGAGAAAATAACGAGAAAATGTTCCAGCCACTTGGGCAGAAGTTAGAACAACACTAAACTACAATTTCCTCTTCCTGAAGAATATGAGCATAAAAATCAGTGGGCTTGAAGGCATCGCGTGAAAGCTATGAGCCTGAAACAAAGCAGATCTATTAAAAACGATTAACATTTCTGGGGGGAGTTGTCTTCAGGAAAGCCTTTCAATAGAGACTAAAAGCTGTGGTAGATTGAGACAGACTTGATGCTAAGTCACCTGCTGAACTCCAGTATTTAGATAAATTGGTAACTCAGCCAGAATAACAAGAATATTACATATTAAGAGTGTTCTTGTTGCTGACTGCAGTTTTATTCTGAAACATGGTATTTAGCTGATGGAATACTGTGGCTAATGAATAAAGCATTAAAAAGAAAAGTCAACAATATTTCAATGCCTGTAGAAATTCATAGGAATGAATGATTAATGCATATTTGCATTAATTTCGCTATCTTCAAAAGCACAACATTATTACAAAAGTTTGTTTTCAGATCTGAATGACACAGCAAAAGACCAGAGATTAATTACGAGTACCATGTGGCTTTGATTTTTGTATGCAAGTGTTGGGCAAACTGCACTCCATCTGCAGTGCTTCACCTCTCCTGTCTTCAACTCATGACAACCTGGGAATTGTGTGGTGAAAGATCCACCGACACACTTCTGTTGTCTTTTTCACACCTCTTGCCTTGTTTCTGCATTCCCTCTAACACTCCTATGGGCTTCTGAGCATCGGATATGCAGCAGAGCATCTTTGCTCCCACGGGGCCTGAGGAGCTGCATACGTATTGAGACATCTGTGGAGCTGCAAGTCTTAGGCTACCTGTGTCTGGATGTCACAGCTGAGGGATTCAGGAGTGCTAGCATGGAGAAACAGTTGTCAGGTTTGTGAGGATACCCTGAATGGCTGATGAGTAACTTTTGTTCTGCCTCTTCCAGCATAGGGAGTTCTTTGGTTTGTTTCTTATTTGCATTGCGTAGCACCTGAGAATGCCACAGATCTTGAGTACTGTGTTCAGTTTTGGGTCCCTCGCTACAAGAAAACACTGAGGCCCTAGAGCGTGTCCAGAGAAGGGCAACGAATCTGTGAAGGGTTTGGAGCACAAGTCTTATTGAGAGCTGCTGAGAGAACTGGGATTGTTCAGTTTGGAGAAGAGGAGGCTCAGGGGAGACTTCATTGCTCTCTACAGTAAGGAGGTTGTGATGAGGTGGGGATTGACCTTTTTTCCCAGGTAACAGCAATAGGATGAGAGATAACGTCTTCATGTTGCACGGGGGGAAGTTCACGTTGGGTATCAGGAAGAATTTCTATTCAGAAAGTGTCGTCAGGCACTGGAACGGGCTGCCCAGGGAGGCAGTGCAGTCACCCTCCCTGGAGGTGTTCAAGAACCATATGGGTGTCATACTTAGGGACATAGTTTAGTGGGCCATACTGATGGTAGATGGACGGTTGTACTATGTAGTCTTTGAGGTCTTTTCCAACCTTAATGATTCTGTGATCTGACTTTTAAAATTTCCAACAGAAATGGTAAATTAAAAAAAAAAAAAAGCTAAAGTTTTCAGTCTTTCCATACATGTCCATCATTACAAATAGCCAGCCTTTTTTTTCCCTCGTATACCTTTACACAGTTACTTTAACATTTCTTCCCTGTGTGAATAAATCTCTCAAAATTGCATGCTGCTTTCCAATAGATTTGTTTTGAGTGTGGTGTGAATTGATGAGCTTGGATATTTTTGATGTATGATTCACTACCACATGCAGAGAAGAAAATTATATTTTGGTCCTGCAGAGAAATAGAACTAAGCAATTAGGACTTCGTTCAGTTAATTCCTGTTTGATGGTCGCTTGCTTTGCAAGAAGAGAATCTTAGGATTCTATTCCGTTACGATGCCACTTGTGCAATAAGAATTATTTCCATGAAGATACTTCAGTAATATGACCAGAAAGGTACGGTGTTCAATCTTGCCCAGAAATGAGTGTAAAACAGGCAAGAAACTTTAAGAAGTTTGTTCACATAAAATGCTAATTATGATCACTTAAAACATAGTGTAATGTGGACTCCTAAAAAAAAGTAATGTCTGTCTGTAGCAGTGGAAGATTTTGTTTTATTGTCACTTTTTCCTGGTTGTGTGTGTGTGTCCATTGCGTAGAAATGTTATTTTTAGTCCTATTTTTATTGCAGATAGAATTGCTTCCCCTGCTCACCATTTATTTACTTGTTTATTTAACTAAGAGTATCGATTGTTTGCTGGACAGTGGCAAAATCGTTTGCAAATTCACCTGAATAATTTCTGTTGGTTTTTTTTTTTAATTATTTACTTTTGCCTGAAGTATTCAGTAAATTTCATGACTATTTCCTGAATAGATTAGACTGACTGACAACCACATATTTTATAAATAAGGTATTTGCTAAATATCTAGTGATTTATTTAATGCTCTCCTACCAGAGACACTGACAGGTGAGGGAACCGTAGTAGAGATCAAAGAGGAAAAAAAGGTTTATTGAATTCTAATATAATTTCAATTGCTAGTCTATTCAAGACTGTGGTTGTTGGAAATAATGAATTGGACAATGGCATATTAATGAGTTTTTTGCTCAAGTAGAAAAAATACAGTCAAAAATGTATATTTTAAATGTTATTTGTAGTTTTGCATTGCAGAATCATTTGTTCCTCGTTTACATCATTGAATATGGATAGTATATTATGTATTTTTTCCTTAAGTTAAGAAGTGTTGATTTTAGACATCCAAAGAGTATCAGGTACTTGATACAATCCAGTAGCTTGCTTCCTTGGTGTGCTCTAAGGTGTACTTGAAAGTGAGATGTCTATGAGACGAAAAAACATAATGTGAAAACGTAAATAATAACAATAACTTCAAAATAAACTTGTCAGTTTACTGATTCTAAAACCTTGCTTTGCTACAGTAGCTTGGCGGTGTGTCTAGGCACTGTGTGCTGTGCTCAGTGGGAGCTGACAGCGACCAGTTTAGACGTGGCAGTTGTGCCCAGCAATAAATAATGCAGATGTAAAGGCACTCACAAGTCTTGTTGTGTGTCCTTGACCAGCAAGTGCAGGACCTGTTCCTGGGAGAAAGGGCCTGGTGGTGAGCAGCAGAGGAGGGATGGAGACCTTCACCCCCCTCCATTGTTAAGCAACATGCAGGCTGAGAGACTGTGGTGGTCCTTCAGGAGCACATTGCCACATCACAGTCCTTCTTAGAAGACTTCTTTTCATATATTAACATATATGAGCTGTCCCATCTTATTCATTCACTGAGGATTTCCATGGGTGCATGTGATTTTGTACAGGATCAGCTGAGCAGACATGCTACTGAGTATATCCCTCTGTATTTGGGTACTGCTATTTAAAAGCACGAAATAACTTATTTCCCTGCCCCTGTGGAGAGCAGCACAAAGAAAAATTAAATGAAGCAAAGCCAGAGCTTTCTTTTTTGCAAAGTGCTGAGTTTTAAGAACAGCTGTTCTTAATAGAACATAATATTTTGACTGATTATAGTTAGCTTTCATGGAGCTACTCTTAATTAATGTGTTACATTTCCTCATACTGTTAATCCCTTTGGTGGGTTAGGACTCAGCTACAGAAGCTTGCTCCATGCAAACATAATAAATAAACTCAAGAGAGAGTAGCATTTGAGGTTTGCAGATTCCTCCACATTCCCTTTTTTCTTCCTTGAGGTGTTCTCTGGAAATGAGATGTCCTGTCAGGCAGGAGTGCTTCAGGCAGAACGGTACCTGCGGCCAGCAGCAAGGGAGCAGCCTACAAGTTAGATTTGAGTATAACTTCTAATTAGGTATCTGGGTCATGTTTGACACACTCTCAGTTCAGCTCTGACGTTTCTCTGTTCCTACTTGGTTCTAAATTTGCCAGCTGTTTTCCTTAAATAATTCCACCTTCCATTAAAGGATTGATTGTTTTATGTAATTACACCCACAGCAGTATGAGGGCAGTTGCAGGGACAAGGAGACAGAAATAGCTCTGTGTTTTCCACCAGCTATGGCATTCCATAATTGAATCATTAAAATCTGGATTCACACCTCTGCTGTGACAAGCTCTCATTCATAACATCTAGACTCTGTCAATTTACCACAGCTCTGAAAACAGCTGTCTCTTGTGCCATTGATTCCTCTAGTCTTTGACTTTCAACTGTTTAATCTAGAAATGTCAAGATTAAATTCCTCCTCATTACTACTCTTCAGCAAAGGATTTGTTACCAGTTCAGATAGATTCAAGGATGAATTGCTTGAGATTTCTTCAAAATGGTCTCAGGCCATGCAGAATTTTCTGAAATGGAGAATTATGTTATGTGAATCAAAACATTACCAACAATATAATAGCAGATAACATGAGCTCTGGAAAAGTCATGTCAGGTTGCAGAGCACTAGACTAAGAAAGAAATTTTCAATGTGCTGTGTCAGGCTGAAGGTTTGCATGTCTGTGACTATTGTCACGAAAGTAGGGTTCGCTCTGTTGTGGCCCATGCTTGTAAAAAGAAATTCTCTAAGGACAGCCTCTTGGTTGTCTGTAGACTTACATATGGGCCTTCTGTCTCCGGACAGTGCTAAACTTTGCAGGTTATCAGCACGCTTCTGAGGTTTTATTGTACCCACTCACACAAGAGGTGAAGAATGGAGCAAGTGGCTTTGTTTTGGACAAGCAGGCTGTAATGTAGGTGAACCTAGAGACCTAGGTACAAGACTGTCTCTTCACTCAGTATGGCTGCAAGAAAGTACTCCTCCCAGCCATCCAAATGTAGGTAGGCACTATCTCTGTTACCACATCTACATGGGCTGGATGGAATGAGGAAAAACGGATCTGAGATAAAAAGCCTGCAAATATGCAGAGTGGCTTGGAGCTGCCTTCTCTGGTTTGTGCATTGCCTTTAACAAATTCATCAATGTAGATCTGTGATCAGGATTAATCTTGTGCTTAGAAAGGTTGTTATGACATCTGTGTCTACTGGGGGCTGTGGGAGGCAGTACCTGTTAATTGGAACATGCTGCAGGATGTGACCTCTGGGCTTGTTAGAGGACACTTGTACCAAATTCAGTCCTAGAGATGTGGAAGAATGGAGGCATATGAAAACAGTCCACATTTCTCAGGGATCAAAGCATATGTGTGTGGCAAGAGAGTACATAGGAACAGGAGCATGGGGGGTGTGAGGAGAGACTGAAAAGCCATCACATCTTGATTGTTATGGTCACCTGTCATTACATATTTTTGCTTCAGGCTGCCTCAGAGTAGCAGTGTTCATTAATATGGAGCTGGAAGTTTGCAATGTAGAAGGGGGGGAGGGCTTCTTAGCAGGTGATGCTGACAGAGAGACATTAATATGTTTCCTGCAGTGAAAGGTAAAACCTGCAGTCATTTTGCGTCATGTCTACACTGGACTGTTGAGCCTCCTTGCTGGCTTTACTAAATTAAAGTAAAGCAGCATCTGCTCTTCAGCTGTGTCACTAAACTGGTTGGTAGTGTCTGATCAGCATGACCGAGGCTCCAAGCCTGATTCTGCTTTTATTTGCCAAGGGAGGAAGCACAAGCACAGTGTATCATTCATTGTGATTTTTCATACTGCATAGCAAGTCTTACTTCTTGAGATGTTATTGAATTCCAGTGTCCTAGCTCTAATGAAAACCTGTACAGGCTTGCACATTAACATGAATGGCAGATACATTTTATCTTGTCAAAAGAACTTAACTATTTTATTATTAAATTTGGAGTTGAAGACAGCAATTTCATGGTATATTATGGAGGCACAGACTAATATACAACCTACTGCCTACAAATAACTACAACTGCCAGGTAGGCTGCGGTAGTGATGATGATGTGCAATACTATATTTTGGGAGAGCTTTGTTGAAGTGGCTTTGAGGTTTCCAGAGGTGCTACACTGTGTTTGGTTAGGGAATTCCCCATAAGCGCTCTGTTCTGAGGTGAGTTTCTGTAGGACAATCGCAAGAGAGAGACTGCAGGACCTCTGCTGGTATTGGCAGACCAGTTTTCTTAAAGGGGTAGTTTTATAAAAGGGTTGCTTCAGATGAAGGCAGGCTGCTGTACACAGCCACACATGTGGCTACCCTCAGAATCACTATGGTGTAGATGATACCTTTGCAAGCTCTCTGTAGATGCCACGAGGGACAGAAGATAAGGTTACATCCTTCTCAACTGTGTCCCATCCTCCTGCTTCTGCCTTCTTCCTGGTAACCTCCAGATCCTAAGGGGAGTTATCTCACCTAATTAGAAATATGCACACAAAATACATTCCGGGGTAAGTCTCTTAACTAATGTGGAACAAGTTAGCCAATATGAAGTGCAAAAGCTGTGCATAAAGGACACATTAAGAAATGCCTATTTTGAGCCAAACCAGTGTCCATCAATAATTTATCTGGCCATACGTCCCACAGTGGATATCTGGGGTTAGAATATAACAGAAAAAAATAACGTATGATAATATTGTACCAGCATATTCCTTAGCCTACAGCCATCTGCTAAGAAGGACTTAGTGGGGAACTCAGTCAAATATTTTGCCATTCTGTTTAGATTTGATGGTATTTTCATTTTTTTAGATATGCAGAGCAGATGTTTTTAGCTTACAATAAGGACTTTAAAAAAAAAAAAAAGCCTTCTGGAAACAGTTTGGAATATGGCTAATATTTTTGAAACATTCCACATTAGAGTATACATACAATCCTGTCAATACATCTTAGTATGTGTGATGTATATAAAGGTGTAATCTCATAGAGCTGGATTTTCATGTTCAACTAAAAGAATGTTCAGGTTAACATGCAGGTTTTTAAATAGTCCTTTACTTCTAACCTAACTAATATAGTAAGTGATGGTCAAGTAACCATCTCAGCTACTTAACCGAAGGTAGAGAGGCTGGCTGAGAATGTGCTGTACTGTAGAGTACACTATTGCTAGTACTGTAGAGAACCACCCTCTCCTTGCAGGAGGATCCTGTGCTGATTATGTTCAGATGTAAGGATATCTCACCCCTACCGTGATATACACGAAGAGTTCATCTTTTCCTGTAATTTGATTTTCCCTTCCTTATCCCAATCTTACCTAGACACGCTTGACCTGTTCTGCTTTACTTACCTTGCTTGCCACTCACTGTCATCCCAATTTTCTCTCCTCATCTCTGGGATGTGCTTAAGTCACATAAAGTTTTACACTTCTATGCTTGATTGGGATCATGCTGAATGGTGCAAATTGATGCAACACTTGTTAGTTGTTTTTCAGACTTAAACATGGAGTTATAGATATGCCTGTGGGGTACAGAAAAAATGCCCAACAGGATCCAGAGTGTGTGGCTTACAATTATTAGTCAAATGTGTGACTTCCAAAGTGCTTTGTCCATTTAATTTTATATTAGTGAGTACGCTCTTGCAAAAAAAAAATTATATGCCAACCCTTAAATAATAATTTTGATACATCATTATTTATTTTAGAACAAAGCTTTGCATTGCTACTAGACTGATGTGATTTGTATTGCGGTTTGTTTTACTGTATACGTACTGAAGTGTGTTTGAGTGCTTTTTTTTTTTAATTGCACGATTACCTGTGAAAGTATAATTGAAGAAAAGTGAGCCAGGCTTTCCCAGAAGTCTTCACCTGTTTAACAAAATGCTGACCACTAAAATGTAATGGGAACAGAAGTAACCTGATGAAATATGTAACTTAGCCTGGACTATATGCCAACTCAAGAAAGAGCTGAGTGCTTGTTACCAAGGGTAAGCTCCTCCAGTATCTACGCGGGTAGGCTAGGTGATACCCGAAGTATCTTTGAAAAAGTAAATCTGATGTTACAAAATGGCTTTAAGTACTACGACACTACATCTGTTTGTGAAAGTCAGTAGGATATGGACTCCTAAGAGCTTATATGTCTAAGTATCTTTGGCATTACTGAAACGTGTCAAGTGTCATCTTTTTAAAATATGTAAAAATTGTATATAGGACACCGTTTTGTTGCATTGTATGTTGATATTATTTACAGTTAAAAGATGCAACAGATCTATCTGGGGGAAATTCTCACAGGCATGAGTGGTTATTAGGCTGCCATGGCCCAGCAGTAATCAGAGGGAAATGCCCATGTCTTTGTGTAGTCTGGGAGACAAAGGGATGCAAACAGCTTTGGAGAAGAAAAGGCCAAGTAGGCAAGGAGGTGTGTTGTTTTGCTTTCAGAATTATTGCTTTAGAATGCCAATTACAGACAGCATACAGATACCCAGCGATTTAGATTCATAAAAGAGAGCAATCTAAACCAGCATAATACATACAATTACTCCAAAATAGATTTAAGGCAAAAATGAGCATTTAATAAACAGACAATAAAAATGAAGAGATCTCAGTGGGGGAAAAAAAAGTAAGCCAGCTGGGTTTGGATTAAACATTACAAGCGTGTTGGGGTTGGATATCCATATAAATGGATATGAGAAATTTATATCCATTCCTGATAATCCTTCTTGCAAAAAGGATGAAAATAAGATGATAAACACAGCTATTTGTTGTCACTGTAGATCAACTTTTCTTACATCATTTTATTACTGATGAAGTAATTATGATCCATTAATGGTGTGGCTGTTTTTGCTAGCATGTGTTGTGGTTTTATGTGGAGCTCTTGTTCTTCTCAGGGAGAAATTCATTAGTGGTCAAACTGGTCTCTGTTTACGGACAATTATTTTTTTTCCCTAATATCTGGACAGTCTGATGTGGTGATGGGTCAGTAGTTATGCTGTACTGCAGTTTATCCTAACTTCTGTTTACCATATCTGCCTATGTGACGTGCCTCTCTGTGTTTTCGAATTTCGGATAGAAAACACTTCTGGCTTTCAGAAGCAAAGATCAACTCCTGTTTTGATCACTTCTCTCACCGTACCTCCTCCTGGCAGTAATTTGCTGGTTTAGCCATAAGCAGTCTTTGCTTAAAGTTTGCAGCGCAGCCAACACAGTCACAATGTAATGCTGTGCGACTGCAGTCTTGAAACATCGCGTGTTATAAAAAGGAATGGTCCTTGACCAAATAACTTAGTATCTGTAGACCCTACAAGAGAGACCTGCCCAGTACTAGGCAGGATGGAGCAAATGCTAGTGTCTCGTAATTGTGATTGGGATCTTGATTTGATATTTGCATGGCCTTTTCTTAGACCAACCTTGTTTACACAGGATGATCTGTGAGTAAACTGGCCAGAGAATGTAAATATTGTACTTACAGTTTGGAGATAATCTGAGTTACCTGCCATGGGACCTGCTGTGGTTTGTTCTGGGCATAATGCTGGCAAAATTTGCAAAGCACTGACAGATTTAGTCTGTGAAAGTAAAACCAGAAACAAGCACAGAGAAAGGATAGACTGCACAGGATAGCAGAACTGGGGAACTCCATTGGCAGGAATTAGTATTAATTCTCAGCAAACAAAGTAGCTCATTGGTGTTTTACATCTCCAGTGTGCTATGTAAATATCAACACATTCATCTTTACACTGCAGTTGAGAGACACCTGAATATTGTATTTATGTATTTTTTCAGTGAATTAATTGACCCACACAAACATTATGCATGGTCTTTCCAAAGTCAAGTATGGCTACCTACCAAAACTGAAGCTTAACTGTGCCTGATGCCAAGCTCCAGTGTACTAGGGGGAAGAGGTCCAGATACATTGAGTAGCAGAGAAGGACTTTGACATCTTTTATATTTCTGACTCACATTTTCAGGGCTTTGCTTTGAGAAAGCTTTGAAAACATCAGCCTGAAGTGGCATGTCTGCAAGTAA